>NC_046187.1:35022734-35322734 GCF_011004875.1 Balearica regulorum gibbericeps | reverse complement strand
CAGTTATTCCTGAAGGCAGATGAGAATTTGAAAACCTAAACCAAATTGTATCATACACTGTATCTTTTTAAGAGCCTTCTACGATCAATCTAAGTGCCAAAAGATGTGCTGCCAAGTGAAAAGTTAATTTAATTTTGCACATCTAAAATACATATGAACTAAGATTAACTGTGCGTTATGGGTACCTCTGCCACCTGGTGAGTATTCTTTTATTGCTTCACTTGTTCTTGCTAGAGGGAGGCAAAAACACTGTGGAAAACGTACTGCCACTGGTGCGCCTGAAGGCATCTACTGGACTTCTTATTAAAATTATACTGGACTTATTAAAATTATATCAAATTCAGAGGAGGTTTCAGTGATTTATTCTATCTCAATTTGTCCCTTTCTGGACAATGTTAAATCATCTCAGAAATTACTTATCCTTAAGGCTCATAAATACCTTCCTCAGGAACATATATCTTGCTGTTTCACCGCATTTCAAAAGGGTACCACTATTAAAACGTTTTCCCTTTGTCCTTTTCCACTGAAAGATTCCTTTTCAAATAGTACATGTCATATTCCTGCTGTTAGTCAGCTTTGGTCAGTCAGATCTGAATATTTATCAGGAGTAATGTCTACATTTTCACCAAAGTAAGTTTTGTGCAGAGTTTCAAGTCTGTCTTGAAGAAGTGTTTTGTTTCAATGAGTGAATAAAAGCACAGGTTCCCTATTCTTTCATAGACTTCATACACATACAGGCAAACTGTCCTGGAACACAAGATTTCTGAGGATGAAAAGGATTTTTGTTGCTGTTGCAAGTTTTAATGGTAAACTGCTGTTTCCTGAAGGGCAAGCTAAATTTACTGTGTGTCCTCCGAAAATATGTCTGTATCTTGTATAGAAAGACAATTTTGTGAAATTCTGATGGAGAGTCACAGAAATATTACAAAGGTTCTGACAGCAGCAACAGATAAATAGGATTCTCAGCCTTCATCCTGAGATGGAACTGCACTGGAAGTTACAGGTAGTCAGATTTCCTGTGGAAACATCTTCCTGCCAGTTGGATTTGCTTTCTTGCCCAACATTCTTATTTTCAGTTGGAAGATGAGTCTAAGGCTTGTTTGTACTGATTGAGTATTAATACCTCTTTTTAGACAAGGAAGCAGTGATACTTGGCCAGAGGATAAATTTATTTAGTCCTATTTAGGAAGCTCTCAACTTTAACTACAAGTTCCAGCTTGGGTAATTGCAAACTCTTTGCATCCTCCTCTAATTTAAATTGTTATGGCATCCTTCCTGTCCCGAGCAAATTGTTATGAAATCTTTGTCATGAGTTCTACTAAACATTGGCTATGCCTATCCTGTGTGATCCGGAATAATTTTTCAGCTCCCTGCTCCAGGTGCGTGCCCTGAAGACACCCTGACTTTGTCTTGGACGAGCTCTGCAAGTGCATTCTTTTCCATTGTGCCTTGATTTCCACTCCGAGGCAGCCTAGGCAGGAGGCAGGAGGCAGGAAAGCAGCTGCAGAGTGCTCCCACAGGGAATTAGGAGCGCAGGGAGCAAACACCAAAAAGTGCATGTATGCTGCAACAAGTTTTAGCCTTTTTCATGTTTCGTCTTCAGATTAGTGAATTGATTCCTGTAGGTACAGAAATTCAAGTCTAGCAAAATTTCTGGATGTATAAGAAACTTGATATATAAGGATTAGATTATTCATCTATTCAATGCATTCCTTATGGCTAGGAAAGATGCAGCTGTATTAGACACTGGTGGAAAACTTGTGCTGAGAAAATGTAGCCATTCTAAACTGATTTCCTTGCTATTTAACAGCCTTTTGCTGATACTGTAAGTCCATTATTATACAGAAAAATGTATTTATTTCTAAACTGCTCAGTTTTGAGAAACGTAGTCCACTCTTGTAATGCCACCCTTTCTCCACAGTCTGAGTATCAGCTTAATTCAGCTGTTAAAATGATGTGAGAAGAAAAAACCCTGTGCACAAGTTGGCAATCACATCTGAGACGTTCATTTTATCTGCTGTCTTAGCATTATTGAAAATAAGATCGAGTATTATTCTTGTGCATAACAGTAGTTCTCATTCAATATTTCAATCTCTGATCTTCTAAATTAGATAAAGTTGCATAATTACATCATTATAAAAATTACTCATTCGCTTTTTGTTAAGGAGATTCTGTTTGCATTGTGTCAAGTACAATGGGTTACAGTCATTTTTTACATGTTTGGATGCCGTGAGAGTACAAATATATGCTAAGATCCAACTTTCTATATACATAATCTCTCCATTTCCTATAGATATAATCGCTCATGAAAACATTATTGAGTGAATTCATGAAGCTTCTCTTTTGGATACCGTTTTGCAAGCATCTGGATCCACTCTTGATTTTGTGGGAAACTATCATGACTAGTTAAAGGGACTTTATTCCAGAAATCCTTTTGTGTCAAAAGAAAATAGAGCACAGAACTGAATCATCACCACTGAGAAAGGGAGATCATTGTTTGCAAATAAAATTAGGTTGACCTGAGTTTTGCACATGCTGGTTTGTGTAGATAAAGGTTTCTCTTTTATTCTAATTACCTACCATAGCAAACGCCTACTGACTGTACTGTAAACAGGGTAAGATTTCTTGTTTTCAGTGTTTGTTCCTGGATTGTTTCTGTTTGAAACCTCTTAGCTTGGTTCACATGGAATTAAAATGAATGGGCTACTTACAGAGCAAAGGTATTATCATCAACAGAATCTAGCTCTCAGAAGTTGTTACTGAATTCTGGAAGTTCTGGCTCATCATACTGCAAAGAACTGATCGGAGTTGGCTTTCCAATTCGTCAGAAAAAGCCTGCAAACTCCCCTCCCTGCCCCGTTAAACTGTGTTGTTTAGTTGTAGTAAATGCAATTAAATACTGAGGTACAGTGACCCCATTAACCTCAGTTCGTCTACTTAGAGAAATCATAGCTAGGTAATGAAAACCTAGCCTAAAATTCATATGGAGGAAAAAAAAATAATTCAGTCTTTTTGTTCAGGTTATTCTTTTTGAGAAAAAGAGAAAAATACCAAAGAAGGAACTTCTTTCTCACAGGACTTTTCATGTGAACTATGCACATGCAGGCAGTCCTGTTTTCTTCTCTTGGAGCACTCAAGCAAATAGGAACTGCACTCCCAAGGAGTTTTCCTCCTCCTGCCTGTCAGATCTTTCCTTTTTTCCCTTTTACTTCCCTGTCCCCTACCCCCCTCCAATTCATCCATCCCTTTTTTTGCCTCTTTTACTTCCCAGCAATAGTGCAGGTAACTTTCCTCTTTTTTCATTGCTTCTTCATTTTCATTTTCCTTTTCTGGTAACAGATAAGACATTTATTGTAGGGAGGTAGAAATGGAGTGGCTTACAGAGCACTGACAAAGGAACTGCCTCCTGCCTCTCTCTGTGGCAGCAGCAGACCAATTCCTATGATATAACACCAGGGAAAAGTTATTCCCATAATTTTTGTGAAGCCCAATGCATTGTGTCAGATGAGCACTGATGGTGTAACAACAACCCCATATTAATTAGTTCAAGACTGACTACAGATGAAAGTGTATTATCACCTAAATTTGACACATTAAGCACATTAAGCTTTGATTTTCTACAAAACAAAATGTTGATTTCTCCCCCCCTCCCCCCTCCAAATATATGTGTATCTTTCCCTCATTCTAAAACTTCCTAAAGTCATTTTTAATATGTCCCAGATCTTGGCAGAAACCTTCTGTTTTATCTTAGGCATGAACATTTGTCATTTTCCCTTCACCTCACACTTGTATTCATCACAATTAGTTCTTTGCGGTGCACATTGTCCTGTAATGAGCCTGACACTCCTTTTGTTCTGTAGACCTTTCCATGGAATAAGTCTATGAGTAGATTCTTTGTATAAAATCAGTATGAAGTAACACGCTTTCAATTTTGAATAATTAAACATGATAATAAGACAACAAAAGAAGGAAATTTGAAATTGACTTAATATCATGACTAGAACCAGAATAAAAAAAAGAGAAAAGGAGCCAAGTTCTGAAAAGCCAGAAGACCTACCTGGCAAAAGATAAAAATATAGGTAAGAAGAATTAAAAAATGTGAATAATAATGAAAGCAGCATCACTTGAGTGATTTTATTTTTTTGCCTCTGAATTTCAAATTCCATACACAGTAGCTGTTCTATAAAAAATGCCACTGCTAGGTTACATCAAGTGCAGTTGCACTTGCTGCAAGATAATCAATAGTAAAAATATGTCCCTGCACTGCCTAGGCGTGTACTGTCCAAACTGCTGCTCACAAAGTTAATGGAGAGAAATTAAAAAGCTTCAAAAGTGTGTTTTGGTATTGCCAGTCCTATAATAACTACTCTGATATGAAAAAGGTCCTGAAAGAGTTCTGTGTTGGAGTTTGCACAGCTGGATCGTGCATCCTTAAAACTGAAGTAAAAGAAATCTTTCAATGAGCACAGAAAAAGGCATTCTTCCTCAGATAGTAAAGATCATATGCACCTGTTGTTAGCCTCATCACTTCCCCTAGTACTTAGTTAGTATCCTTAGGTTTAATGTCATTTTTCTGGACGTAGCTCCTTAGGTGAAAAATATTAAGAAAGTGAGGTGAAAAGTACATTTTATTACTTTTGTAATATTTTTAAATGATGTACTCTACAGTAGCAACCAGGAAAATACAAAGCACATACGTGGTCTTACGGACATGCGCACCAACGTTCACTTTCCTCCTGCACACCCAGATGCTGCCACTGGGATCGCCCGGTGACATTTCTTGTAACAGAACCACAGCTCCTTTACCTCGACTCTGAATTAAAAAAATCTTCACTTTAAGACCTGTTTTTAAAGTGAAAACGTGGAGGATAGAAATCTGGGTATTTTGTAAGGGTTTGTTCTGTTTATGGTGGGTTTAGGTGTCTGGGTAGGTAAACGAGGCTGGGAAGCTGGCTGACCTTCCCCCTAAGGAAATGAGCCCACTGTACAGCTGTTGTAGGCAGCGTCACCATGGGCTGAGTTATTTACAAAGCTATGCACTTTTCAGTTAGAAGGCACTATATAAATATCATTGTAGCTTAATTAGTATCATTTGTAGGTGGTATGTGAAAGCTTGTCTCTTTATAAATGCTTTCCTAAACTCAGAAGTGTATTTCGTTATTTTTCGTGATTAAGAAAAACACAAAACATACACCACAAAACAAGCAATCAAAAGCCAAGGCAAAAAAAAGTGTTGATGAAGTTAAAACTAGTTTTATGATCCTGGTCTGTCCTGGTGTCCTTCAGTTTGATTTTTTAGTCGAAAGACTTACTAATACACTTTTCCAGCACATATCCAAATAAAGAAATATGTTTCAGGGCCTGGGAGAAAAGATTAAAAATGATTGTTTACCTGCCATCCTTTCTAAGAAAAATGCTTGATTTTGCAAGCTTTAGAATGAAGAATCACTTCAGAAGTTCTGGAGGTGGTGGTTCATCTATTTCATCTATAGCTGCAGATAGGAACAGCAACATGACCTTGGCAGTGATTTAATTTTTCATTTTTCAGTTTTTAATATGTAATTTAACTTCAAATGTAATTAAACCATTTCAATTTATTCAAATCTACAAATGCATATGTCTTGAGTGCCATTTGCCTACCAAGGAAAATAATTCTGCACTTTTTAAAAAAGTTACAATTCTGAAAAAGAGTGGGCTGCCAAAAGCATATGAGAAGAGATATGGGTAGGCAGCACACCATGAACTGGATGTTAACCTTTCCAACTGGGAAGCCACTGGCTTTACAAATCTACTATTTTTCACTCCTCCTGATCCCTCCTCAGCCACAAGCAAGTAATTCCTTGGTGAGTATAAATTTTTATATCACAGAGCAATAGTAATTTACAAAGTGTAAAGCACTGTAGCTTCCTGAAAGTCAACATATAGAGCCTAAACGCTGAGTTGAATTATACTCAATATTAACCACCCTATTACAAAATTATAGGAATCAGGGATCAGTGGAAGTGCCAGAACTGCCATATTGGAATTATTTTTTACAGTTGGTCTATGCTGACTTTGAGCACAAAATTTGCTACGATTGGTATACAGAATGGTATATGCACCTTATGCTCAGATCTGAACTGTTTGGAGCTGGTGCTGTTGCAAAAGAGATTTTTGTGTTGATGGGTTTTGATTGTATACTAAAATAACTAAAACACAAAAAGTTCTAGAATAGACTGAGAATTTTCATCCATTTCTTTTTTCCCCCAGATATTCTATGCTTAATGTGTACCATTTGCTTGCATTTTTAAGTTCTTTTTAACTACTAGGTGAGTTTTCCTAGTTAACATAGAATTGAACTAGGCAGCCTTAGAAGCCAGCCTACTTGTGTGCAGTTGAAACATGTCTAGAATCAGATTGTCATTTAAACAGTGTAGTCCCCATCCTTTCCTACGCTCAGGGGAAATCTGCTTTTCCTGTTCATATAGCGTCCAGCAGCCAGTTTTTTGTTCCTTTACTCACCTGCACAGATAGTCAACCCAGTTTCTGACCAAGTCCATAGTGAATGGATTATTTATAACTGCTTATAAATGTTCATGGGTAAAAATATTATCTGCTTGCTGCTTTCAGGAATGAGCTGAAAAATTTAAAAATTTACTGCAATAATTTTTTCCCTAGAAGCCACAGTTTTAGAATTGTCAAAACTGAGATGTTACTGCACTGCTTCCTCCTTTCTTTTAATCTTAATGTTATCAGAGAGCTCACAACAACAAAGAGACCTCACGATGAGACAATTCATATGCACATGACATTCTAAGCAGGGGTCAAGTTTCCTCCATCTGCTTTAATTCTATTTCAGTTATATGTATCACCTCAGTGTATAAACTGCTGCTGTCCTGCAGGTGGTTTTGTGATTTGTGATGCAAAACAGTCTCTTTTTAATATCTCTCTAACAGTGCTAGAATAACAGGCGATGGTGTCCTGCTGTAGAAATCCATATATGGGAAACTTCTGAAATAGATTACTAGACTAGACTATGGTGTGCAGTTTTGTATCTAACTTCCTATGAAGGTGTGGGTCTGTAAAGCAACCGCTGAAATGACTAATTGACTTCAGCAGGAATCTCAAAGCATCCAAAAGGACTTCCTGCCTCGGGTCCGAGCATCACACTGACTTATCCACACACAGAGGAATAGCAGGTGGTATCCACATATGAGCATATTTGAAATAAAACATTCACAGGTGGGTGAATGCAAAAGACGTTTGATGACTGGGAAGAAAAACAGAAAAATATCTGCAATAGCTATGTTCTAGTTTTAGATCTTAATGTCTATGGGGAGAAAAAAAAGTAATCTCACAACTATGTTCTTAATTATCCTATGATTTCTGGACTTAATTATTCTATGACTCCTGGAAGGAGTGAGCACTTGATACATTTCAGTGAAACAGTCAATATTCCTTGGTTGTCTTCTAATCAAAATATAAAAGGAGGTTTTTTTGTTTGTTTGGGTGTTATTGGTTTGTTTTTGTTTTTTTTTTTAAACAGCATTATTCCGGAAAAGGTTGAGTGGAAAAAAAAAAAAGGATATAAAATCTCTTATGTTTCCATTAAACTGCTGGTTCCCATTAACCTGTCAGTTGTATTATTAACATGCAAATTACTTTATTATCCAGGGCATTTTGTCAACATTAGAAGTGGTAGCTCAGTGTAGGATCCTGCATTCAGACTAAAAATACAGCGGAAGCATACTGGGGGATGCTTGTTCATCACTGTGGACCGTCTGTGGCTGCAGATAGGATATGTGTTGGAAGCATTACTGTCAGTAACAGCTTCCTAAGTGATGTACAGAAATGCAGCAAGACAGAGCAGTGTACTGTGCTTTGTACTGTACCTCTTGCTATACCTGCAGAATATCAGTCAGAGGAGGAGGACACCGAATTATAGGTTTATATTATGGAATTCATTCCTACTGGCTTGATTACTTGTTATTGTCATTGATTACCCTCAATGATCTTAAGGGTCTTTTCCAACCTAAATGATTCCCTGATTCTATGATTCTATAAATGCAAAACTTGTATCTATGCTCTATTTTTTGAGTAAAATGTGCATTTTAAATCAACTAGTCTGTTTTGTCCATGCCCTGAATCAAGTCCAGCATAAACTTAAAAGGGTACTATTGTGTTGTCTTAATATCTTGATAGTATCAAGGTAAGGGTAGAACTTGAACCAATTCACTGTAGCCAGTGGAAGAACAACTAAAATAAAGGCAAATAAACCTATCAAAAATATGTAACTGAAATATAAGAAATGTGACATATATTATTATACGAATAGTGTATTTTCAACAGGTTTCCAACCAGAACGGGGACAATGTGAAATGAGATTTTCAAGGGGATATCGCATCTTTTACTAGGCATGTATCAATTTCTATAGATATCTGGAAAACTACACAAAAGCGTATTTCAGGCCAGAAGGTAGATGAGGTCAGCATCCACAAACCTTGCAGGCTTACTCTGTTCACATGCAGCTTCCATGCCTCTTGTCCAAAAATCTCTCACCTGAGTCTTGGAATGATGAATTAGTTTATTAACTTTGGTTTTTGTTCAGTGAATATATTTTCTATGCTCCATTGGAATAGAATATACGCTTGAGATTGGATTATTTTTCCTAGTTAAAAGAAAATAAATGCAGAAAAGTACATTTAAAAATGTAATTATCCTGTTCTATGGGAAATATATTACTTTGTGAGACAGACAATTTAATATACTAATTGAACTGAAGCATTGATGGGGCCTATTTGAAAGCTTATTATGCAATTTCAAAAGGACTCTATTGAAAGAGAGATAAAGGCTTTTAGTCATGAGCAAAAAAAATTATTTTTTTCTTTAGCATCTAGGATGGCAGTACTCTTTTGTACCTGTCATATTCACATCTGTATTTAGGAAAGCATTGCGCAAAATATTCGGCTTAGCAGAGTGAGGCATCTCTTTTCTGAATATTAACAAAAGACACAGCGAGATGAATACAGCGCATACCTGGGAGGAACCCTCTGTCACTTTTTTAAGTGATATCTCTTGAGTTGCAAGCTATTTTATGACTTTTGACCCCAAACATCTAGCCACTGATGTTACTAGGTCTATTCACAAACATGGATTTTAATGTAGTATTTGAAGAGTTTGTCAATGAAGATCAACACAAGTCTCTTTCACCTAACAAGACTACAGTAAATCCCCATTTTGGCTCTTCATTGAAGCTCCCAGAGAATTAAAAGAGCTAATTGTTAAATCGATCAAATATATTATCTCTTAGTATCCCATGCATTAATAGAAGGGCTTTGAATTTCAAATAATTATTATATTAGCTTAACCAGAAAAATATTTTAAATAGCATGTTGAATTTTCTTAAATTATTCATATTGCCTTCTGGTTTAAAAAAAAAAAAAAAAAAAAGTGAGATTTAGACGTAATCTTTGACTTTAGAATTGCAGGCTAAAAGAAAAACAATCAAATAACAAAACACTGTGAAAGTTTAACAAAAAATGTTGTTTAGAGGGTATGTGCCTGCTAATCTCTGAAATTTAAGAAACTTTGAAATGTACCTATAAAAAAATACTAGGTTTTATGGAAATCATTGATTACTTAATGTGTGAGGCATGGCTTAAGTTTCTGTAAGTAACAGAAATTTTTGACCTGTAGAATCTTTATTATTAATGGTATACCAGAATAAAAATATAGTATCAATGTCAGAGCTTTGGTTGAATTTAAAAGGACACAGATTTACTAGAAGTAGAAAAAAGTAGAAATTAAACAGAACTGACAGAAAATGGGGAGCGTGAAAGGGAGGGAGGAGAAGAAATAATTCTGAATATTTTTAGTTCTGCTCTTTGATCTCCTCTATTGACTGTAAAATAATACTAGCAGAAAATTCATGTACAAAAGTTCACAGAAAGAAGAAAGCAAGCCTAGATTAAATATAGATACAATGTGCAGAGGGGATTTATCATATTTTTTACTTCCTGGTGTAGTTAAACACATAGATGCACATCTTTTGAAAAGGTTTTGAAAAGGTTTTGGAAAATTGCTGCTTAATGGTCTGTGAAGAATATTATGGTCTGCCTACATGGGGCTTTGGGGACAGTTTTGGCAATATTTGTTTGCATTCAATGGGAACTCTACCTTTGGTCTGGAAGAAGGTATTCCTTACTATGATGATTAGAGGAATCCTTGCTGAAGATTGTGCAAAAAGTAAACTGTAAGTGTGGGAGACACAGACTAGTCCTGCTAAGCCATTTTTTGCCATGATCATTTCATTGTTTTATTTGGATGAAAGACTATTGCTCTTCTCCATTATTTCTTCTAAAGAAGTAGGATGCAACATGACGGTGCTATATTGTATTGCACCACAATACAGCATGTTGTATCTCAGGTTCCAAGTGAAACAATTATTTCCATATGATTTCTGTGTTCCAAAAAGTGATTCACTGTGTCCTACTCTCAAATGCATAGACTTGGAGCAACATTTACATTTCTTTTATGGATGAGAACGACTATGCACATTGTAATGTTCATAACAAGTGAGCTTTTTTCCTATGTAAAGGAATACTTCATGGGATTGAATGTAATTTGCTTTATACAAGGGGTTGACAGGCACTGACTAAAGCTATTTAAGTTTTCTGTCCCTGGATCATATCAGGACAGTGAATTTATTTGTTATCTCAAAGGAAATATTTTTACTTCTGCAGTCCTTAACATAGGTAAACCCTTAAGTTTATCATTGAAAGTAGTAATTACTTGAACCATATTTGAAGTACTTATGCTCATGTTGCTCAGTATTTTGCTAAATGGATTGTATACATGAAGTGCTTTGATATTCCCGATGTGATGTGTAGGTGTGGGTATTTACGGCTATAGCACAGGCTGAGTCATGTCACAACTAAATGCTAACCTTGGCTGATCAGTCTTAGATCATGGAAGACTATAAAGGTTCAGTTCAGAAATGTTCTTTCCCACCACTTACTTCTCTTAACAAGGAGGACATCTGGGCACTATTCATCAGTCAGCGTATTCTGTATTGCCATAATTATCTCATAAGACCTCATCTGTAGTCACTGCATCACACTCTGAGAGCCAGATACCTTAAGACAGACACTTATTTAGTTTGTCTTGTGATATACTGCTTTGGTCTGGATTAAACATTTTTTTCAATGTTTTTCTCATGGCTTTTTGTTAAGAAAAAGATCCAACACTATAAAAGCAGTTGTTCCATTTCTGCAGTTTCAGCTCTTTACTTATGAACTTTACATCCATTTTTCTGCCCTGAGCTCAGGTAATTATATTACGTACTTAAAGGGACAAGGACTAATGCCATTCATTTGTGTTGTCTTCTCTCAGGCAGCTGTTCTGGGCATTGCAGGCACATGAAATGCAGCGTATGTAACTTACCACTTCTTCCATCTGACTTTTTGGAAAAAATGAAATTCCTGGTAGGTAAAAAGGGTTACTGCTTATGGACTAGTTCCACAGTCACCTACTATTATCATTATATCCAAAAGAGTCTGGCCTAAAAAAATGAAGTGCAAAACTCTCTTCACAGTACTGAAATGCTAGGTTCCAGGTCGGTCATGACATACACAGACAGGCAAAGATGTAAGGCAACATGTAAATTCAGTATCTGCTCTCACTATTTTATTTCTACTGAATGCCATTCTTCACTGACTTCAATAGTGGTAGTCCTGCGAGAGATGGATGGTACACAAGAACGATTCATTCCTTTTTTTTCTGTTTTAGAAATTTTAACTACTGAAATGAGAAGAATAGATTGTCACAGACCCATGATCTCTGTGCCTGTGCTTGTAGACAAGAGCAACTTGTAATGCCCTGGTAGGTGTGCAGTCAGTTCTGCAGGGCTGAGCCTCATAGCCTGTCCCAGGGGTGAGCCTCATAGCCTGTCCGCTTTTTCCTGAAAGGGAAGGAATGCCTCTGGAGCTGCAATTTGGGAACTTCTATACTTCAGTATAACATATCCTAAATAGTGAGCATCCAACCAAAACCACTACTGGATTTCTCCATATTTCTGTTGCCGGCAGGAGTTAAAGTTGTAAGACAAAACAAAACTGTAATCATTGGGGTTTTTTCTGTGTCTGTGAGCAGTTATGATCACCTCAGCTCTTTTATCATAGAATCATAGAATAATAGTTTGGGTTGGAAGGGTCCTTTAAAGGTCATCTAGTTCAACCCCCTTGCAATGAGCAGGGACATCTTCAACTAGATCAGGTTGCTCAGAGCCCTGTCCAACCTGACCCTATTACATGCTTTGCTTAGAAAATTTGTTAAACAAAAGCTTGATGCTTTCTTTCCATTTGCTACCAATACCTTCCTTTAACAATTCAAATTTTAAATTTTGTTTCTAATTTCACTTCAGCAGAGCAGTATTTTCATAGCTGCTATTTTCACATATCTTCAACAGTGTTTTCACATATCTTCTTAGCCATCAGCAAGATAGATTGCATTCGATTTTAGGATAAAATTGTGTATAGAAAATCTATGGGGAAATACAGACTTTATACTATCTCTGTAAATCCAAGATGTGGTATTATGCATATTTTATGAAGCCAAGAGCTTTCATGAAGAATGAGCAACCTGGTAACACTTTCCTCCTATGAGAAACTGTGTAGTCTCTACCCACATTTTAGATGCAGGCATAGGGGCTCAGACAGATGGGAAAAAAGATGTTTTTCCTACCCACTTCTTTATCTGGCCACACTAGACCTGATATAACTTTTTCCCTCACAAGAAGTTTGGTCTTTTGTGTTTCAGTTTGCAAGAGGCCTCTACACCTTCCATATAAACATCTTTCCATATAAACAAGGACCAAGTAATTATATCAAGGCTTGCATTAAAATTAAAATTTTTTAAAAAAAGTAAAAAAGGCACCGAAGTATAGATGTAGAAAACTGCATGCTGTGATGCAGCTGCCAGAGAAAAACCCTCAGGATCTAATGCTTGACTTCTTGACCCGTTTTGTAAAAGGAAGGGACATCCTGTCATCACCAGGTGCTGATCTAACTCCATCAGTGTGAATGGCTGTTGGCCCCACTCAGTCGCACCATTTGAGGTTGCTGGTTTCAGTTCTGTACAAAGTTGCAGTCAGCTGGGGCTTATTCATTTGCCATGTTTGAATAGGTTCAAGGCTGTAACCTCAGCCCTGCTGAAACTGATGTTGGTGAGACCAGGATCAAATCACTGTATACTAGCTAGACTTAGACAACACAGGTAAAAGATGGAGAAAAAGGAAAGAGGAAACTCCAGAAGCTGAGATAACTTTAGATATTTGGGATTCAGGAATATGCATTTTCCCTTTATCTGATAGCTCAGTCAAATCTGATTGGTTTAATGATTATTTACCGTAATCTCACCAATTTTAATGAGCTGATTTGGCATTTGTACAGTTGCCACATGTGTTTCCGAGACCTATCAATTCTAACTGCCCTTGCATACAGGACCCGACATAAACTGTTCCCAGCTTCAAATCAGACTTGGCAGCTGCGACACACACACCAGATTTCTATCCCTTCTGGGGGGCGAGGGGAGCTATGAACTCCTAATCATTGCTCTGAGAGATACCCCAGCTCTGCCAACAGGGAAAGCCAAAAGCTTGCTTCAGCCAAAATCTTGTCATTGTCAGCTAAGCTGTCTTCACATAGCTTAGCTTCACATAGTGGTGTGCTAGCTAAAAGAGGTAACAATGAGTTACATAAGCTTCCACTTTACTTACACTGTGAAACCTGCAGATAAAGGCTTTGATCATCAGTTTTCAAGATCCGTGTCTAGAAGGTGATAAATTCCCCATTGCTTCCAAAACAGGCTTTCAAGGCTGCCCACAAATGGCTGATGAACCCAGCGTACAGCAAACAGAAGGAGACTGTCAGCCTGAACTGTTGGGTCCGAAGGACTGTGCTGGCTTGACGGGCTGTATTACCCTCTGCTTCCTCAGTACACGTGTGCTTCTCTCCCTTTTCCCAGTAGAGGAAATAAATTAGGGGGAGGAATGAATGTTTTGTGTGGGAACAAAATGCAAAATGAGAAAAGAGCATCACATAAAAATTCCAAAGACTTAAGTTGCCACCAGTGTTATATTCTCCTCCTCTTTTGAGCGTTGGAAAGTATTAGCTAGAAAACATTTATAAAAGGTACCTCATTTTTTTCTAAGGAAGTAGGAAAAGGACCAAAGATATGAAATACTGTATTGGTTTCTGTGTCTCTTATGCGTTCTGTAAGGCTTCAAGGAGGTTGAATTAAAAATGGAGGCTTTTATTTTCTTCCCTCAGAACAATGGAAACATCATTCTGGTAAACCTGGATGAGATAAAAGCAGAAAATAAAGAAAAAAAATTCCACATCCTTGAGTGCTCTGGTCCATCTGGGGAGTCTAGTTTTTGTTATATAAGATAGGGAAAAAATATATATATTTACAAAATAAAAATATTTTAGTTCACACTGTTCCTTTTTTGCTTTTTCTACGAATAACATAGAATCATGGAATCATAGAATCATGCAGGTTTCAAGGCAAAAAAGAGTGAAAGGCACTAGTTTAGATTTCCTTATATGCTCCAGTGACATACTGAAATAAACCTTACAGTTTATTCTTCTTACATCCTCCTCAAACAAATCTTTATTAATTCTCTGTTTAAAATAGAACACATTGTGTGTCCTCATAATGGGCCATATCCTGCTATCAATATTTTAACAGATCCCCCATGGACTGTAATGTGGAGTCTGTTAAAAAATTGATGGCACCATTATGTTCAACTGCAAGTATATTTATAATTAAATTATTTTTTTATATTCATTCAAATTTCTGTTCCTGAGAAACAAAAGTGCCCTGGTTAAATTAATTAACTGTGAACACATTGTATTTTGTTTATTTTGGTAATGTTTGTTTCAGTCTGAAAACCTGTCAAGAATGTTCATGCTTTCCTGCTATGGATCAACACACAAAAGTTCAGCAGCTTAGTACAGATTCACAAGATGTTGCAAGAGCCATTTGCCATAATTATAGGAAGCAATTCTTGTAACATGGTATAATATATGTACAAGTAGAGCCTTGTTGAATAAAGCTGCATAATACCGAGGAAGGAAGGCTAGAAATTGCAGAACAGTAAACCTGTGATAAAAACTGAAGTACAAGAATTTATGAAAAAAAAAAAAAAAAAATCTTATTTTTGGCTTTCTGACTTTCATCAGGGTTCACAGAGCTAGGGAAAACAGGCCATGAAATTTCAGCAAATTACTGTGAAATATCCACTCAAGAGCTATCTACTTAGGAAAAAATTCTCCATGCAGGTTAAAATTAAGCACACAGATTTATTGTGAAAAATACAATGAGCAATTTATTTAATGGGGAAGACTTTCCAATGTAAGAGAAAGATTAGGGTAAATTTCTGGGTTGTATTACATTGGAATAAGCCTTTTAGCTAGTTTTCCTTTATTGACCACCTTAAATTCTTATTTCTGATTATTTCCTGCTACTGACAGATGGAATTAATGTATTGCTAGCTGGATTTGAGCCTGTTCTGCCTTTCTGTTTTGCTCTCTCTGTTTCTTCAGGTAGCTTTTTGAGTTTTTCTTTCCTTCCCTCTCTTTAGTGTTCTGCAGTTTCTTTTACCATGTTTGAGCACTTCAAAATCTTGTAATGTACTAATTTTCAGAAACTATCTGAAAGATAAGGTCTGATTGGGTAACTATCAATGCATAAGATGATCAAAAGCTTTATGAATATAACCTTTGGAATTTTTTTTTTTTTCACGATGTATGCTAAATATAATAAAGGTTTCTGGCCTTTCACACTTCAAAAATACGTAATGTAAGTCTGTTTCCAAATTATTTTTTTTCTCAAGTGTTCAGAAATATTATATCGTTATAGTAGGTGTATATACCTATATATAGGCTTTATATTTACATTTTTTTTAAAGCATCTAATTTTGAACTGCTAGATGAAGATATGTGTCTCAGACAGTTTTTTCAGCCCATTATAGAAAGCAGGGTAAGCCAAGTAAGCAAAATTGAAGAACAGACCGAACATACTGCTTCACCCTTCTGCAGTCTTTTAGAGAATATGGGAAGCATTGGGCTAGGCTCTCTGAAATACTGAGTACCTCTCACACAAACATTAGAGAGAGGGGAGGGTTCTGGGCTCCTTGATTTTAAAGAGAAAATCTCTTTTTTCCGGCAAAGTTTCTAACAGGAATGGGAAATGGCAGGTTATGAATGACAATTATTGTAATGAGAATGCAAAACAACTCCATCATAACTTCCTGTCTTCACCATATTAAAGCTGGGCTTTTCTATCCCTTCTCAGATGCAGCAGGAGGACACATATAGTATTTCTTTTTACGCTGCAGTGCACTCAAATCATTATTTAATAAATATCACTGGAAGGATCAGTTGTAGTGACGACATACAATTTCAGTGTTGATCATCCATAGTGTGACTCAGTCACAGAGAACAGGAGCCAAGCAAAATTTTCTCATCTTTACTTCTCAGCAGTAAATCAAAATGAGCATGCGAGTTACAAACTGTTTGCTTTGCACGGTGCTACAGGATCACCACAGTCAAAGTCAGTAGCTTCACAAATTCTTTGGTCTTGCAAACCAGAGAAGACACCCAGGAGTTTAAACAGTTTCTTATTTATGTATAGAAGTACATTTATCAATGTATGTATATGTGTTTATGTATGGAAAATCATCTAATCCATTGATCTCAGGTTATAAACGAACCCTGTTTCAGCAAATTAAAGAATCCAATATCCCATCGTGGAGGAAAGCTCCTGCTCTTTACAACTGCACAAACAAGATGCCAGTTGCTCGAAACGGGCAGAATGAAGAAAGCCTAATCCTTTTCTGTTCCACACCCTGGCGCATGAGAAGTGCTGCAGTGTGGGTAGTGTACTCTTGCCATGTATTTTTGGGCCACCAGTATGAGACATGCATCTCAGAAAGTTACAAAAATATTCACAGCAAGGTCTTTTTCTGGAGTCTCTATCTTTTCATAGCTCTTTCAGTCTGCGAGTTGGTGTAAACCTGCAATATGAGAAAATATCTTGAAAAATCTAAAAAAAAACTATATACAAAACTAAATTTACACAACATAGTGCAAGTGGACATGCCAAATTTGGTTTGCTTACAGTTGCTTTCAGCAGATCTGCTTAAAAGTGCTGTATGCTGATATGTCTTACTGATGAGAGACAGGACAGTAATAATTAGAATATGCAGGATTTTTTATGATTATCAGAGGCGTGAACTTAGCATTGTTCCATTTGTACTTATAACCTAAAGATGAACTTGCTGTTTATGCTGTGACATGCTATTAAGTAAATAGCATGTAAATTAATTACAGTTTCAAGGCAGACACACCAGTGTTTGTTATTGTTGAGATGCAGATTTTGTACATGTGCAAATTTTGTACTAAAATATAAAATAGTTGGAGGATGATCTTTAATACTATTTAGGAACATTATACATTTCTCATAAGCTATGAGATTTCCTAACTTTAATAAAGGCATTAAGTTTCTGTAATAAAGCTGATCCTACTAGCTACATGATGATAAGCCTTACTTCAGTACCATTTAAATGAACCGTAATTATAGTTAAAGCTGAATCCCAACACCTACCTTAGCTGATCACAATACAAAATCAACAAATAAGTATGGCTTCAAAGGAATAAAATTAAACCTCTATCACCTACCAAACCCCTACGACTACTCTATCAAAGCTGTGGGAAAAGGATTATAAAATAACTTAGTGAGTTATTTGTCTGTTGTAAGACAGACAATATAATATTCCTTTTGTATTCCATGGTAGAGCACAGAAGCTTTAAAGCGCATCACTGACAGTTCCAGCTGGTGTTGAATTGCCCTTGGCTGGAGTAAAGCCAAGGGAACGGGTTCTGCATCTTACTTGGTCCTCTATCCCGAACAAGAACAGGTAGCCATATCCTACACTCTTCTGATGCCATCATGTAGAGGGTGTGCAGTGTTAGGAAAGGGCAAAAATAAAGCCTCCAAGTTTCAGGTATTTATCACCTCACCTGTGGTAAAGGTCCTGAGATTGATTTTTGTCAGTTTGAAACAAAATTACATGCTCCAGATATAGGTAAAGTAGAAAAAAATATAATAATCAGGCTTGTGATGGTTATGATAGAGCTAACACTAGTGTTCTCTAGCACATAATGCTAACTTACCAGTAGCAGTATGTATTTATCCTTTCAATGCACCACTCTAGGAAATACTGCGGATTTTAACAGGACAGGACTTTTTTTTTTTGTAAGAATCTGATGCAGATTTATATATCAATCATGTCTTAAAAATGGAACCACCTAATCAAAGGCTTACATGCACCTTGTCATCTCTTACTCTAAGCTTAGCATTCAAGCAACACAGCAAAACCACCTTTGTTCTGAACTCAGTGGGATGTGAAATGCCAGTATAGCAAGAAAACACCATTTCTCTATGTAGAAACAGACCATCAAAGATGTCAGGATTAATTATAAAGTGGGCTGTCAGAAGTACTATCTGCGGTGAAAAAAAAAAGATAGCAAACAGTTTTTAAAGTGGAAGTAAAATGCATTTTTTTAATGTATTAAAGACGAGCTATGAGTTCATTTCTGTGTCATGAACCAAAACTATGCCATCTGGTAGGAGAAGGAAGCTCTTGAGGTTCTAGTTACAGTGAATGCAGTTGGCTCAGATGAAGAGTGTGTCTATACTGCACATTGCAGTACAATGTAGAATTGCCAGAGTTATGTATAAATGGAGGAGCTTGAATACTGGGAGTAATAAAACCAAAGTAGCAAAGATTTCTGCTTGTATTTACATATACTCCTTTTCATCGTAGGATTTGTGCATTAAAATGCCAATTGAATTAACTTCAATAGAAATGTTGCTATATTGCTTCTTGTATCCAGTCTAATGCCAGCATGACTTTATGTAAAACAGCCGGGATATCCTGGACCAGATTTTGTAGGTGCAATCAATATAGATCATCATCCTGAATACGTGCTACTCCAGTTATATAAAAGTCAATTTACCCCTACACTAGTAATCTTCAGAAGTCTGTTGCTTGTCACAGGCCCAGACCAAGGATGTGGCAGAGGAATTCCCAAGGCAATACCTCATGGGGACCATTAAGCTTTGCTGCTCACAAAAAAGGCATGGAAATCTCACGCTCGGGAAGTTAACAAATGGCACCAAAGCTGGGGGAGCAATTTTTATGCTGGAGCGTACCTGTCCACTTCTGTGCTCCCAGAGACATGGACAAACTGTGGAAAATCCAGTGGAAAACCACCAGAATGTTTGGCAGGCTGGAGCAGATAATGCATGAGGAGAAGCTGAAGGATCTAGATTTGTTCAGTCTGGAGAAGAGGAGGCTCCAGAGGGTCTCGCTGGTGTCTTTACTATTTCATGGAAGGCTGTAGAGAAGATGGAGTCAGAATCTTTACTGTGTGCACAGCAAAAGGAGGAGAGATAATAGACACAAACTGCATCAAGGGAAACTCTGACTAAGGAAAAGAAAAAAATCTTCACAGTGAAAGTGGTGAAACACTGCAGCAGGCAGTCCAGAGATGTTACAGAGTCTCCATCTTGGGAGATATTCAAAACTCAAGTGGATAGGGACTTGAGAAACGATCTAACTGAAGTTAACCCTACTTTGAGCAGGGGGTTGGACCACGTAACCGCCAGGGGTCCCTTCGAACTGAAATTATTCTGTTCCCGTGATTTTTAATGGACCGTGGAATTTTCTCCGTCCCTGAGACGTACATACTCGTGTCCGTGCATCTCAACTCTCTTGCCCTCAGAAGGTGATCACACGCAGACTGATCACTGGGAACGGTCCCTGGCCCATGCTGTCAACTGAACTTGTTGGGAAAAGGTTAGCTGGAGCAGATCCAAATCACACCAGGGAGTTTAACATTTAAAACTCTGGAAGTTGACCAGCCATCGATCAACCCTGTGGTCTGACCACCCTCTTTACTTATTAGTTTGTGTATAATCATACTAATCAGGGTAAATAATGTAGTTTATAATCAGATGTGATGATGTAAGTGAGTTCGTCCCATCTGTATATGTTTTATATATGTAAAACATTTAAACAGTTGTTATAGTGTCCCAATTCCATTAACAGGCTTTCTGCTATTAGAACGTAAAGATGAATTAGTAACGTGCTCTATAAATATGATTAATTCCTATCTAGCTGAAAATAGCTATGTATGTCATGGATGTTTAGAATTCTTCTCATTTGAAAAAAGAAAAAAAAAAGTATTTGGATACAAATATACAATTTTGTGGTTTTCCTAGGGCTGAATTGATTTGAAAAAGTATTGTCTAAGCAGAAAGTGTGGTGATTCATTTTGGTTGAAATACAAAGGCCTTTGGTACAAAGTATTTATCCACCAACTGGTTTGAAAGGCTTCTTTCTGTTTTTAAGTTGTCATAGAGCCAAATTCTGCTTTCAGACCAAAGCATGTGGCTACCCTTCCGTCAGCAGATATGAAGTCATTGGAAGCTGTACGTAAACTTGGTACAATTTGGCTCAAACCTTCTAGTGCTTCTGTCTAGCCTGTTTCAACAAATTATTAAATAATCTCAGTGCAAAGCTTTATTCTAAATGCTTTTTGATATATTTTGTGGAGCTGACTGACACCGAGCATGTAACAGTAACGAGTGGCTGACCTTGCAGTACGATCAGTAATCACTTTTTTTTTAAGACGAAGGGCCCTTTGGGCTCAGCCTTGCAAAGTGCATAACATTATGGTTTCAGTTCTGCCAACTTGTTCAACGTATACTTGATACTAAACATCTGAGTCAGCTCACGGAAATAATGAGGTTGCTCTTGTATTCAAAGATAAACACACACTGAAATGCTTCTCCGGGTACAGCACATATCTTCCCACAGGACTGGCTTTCTATCTTGTGTGCTTATGCATAAGCATCAACTTGGCTGCTACTCTAATAAACTACAGCGTTACTCTCATCTGAATGGCTGACAGCAGCTCGGGAAATATGGATTATAGCACCTGTCAAGATTTTATACTACTGTTTGCTAAGTAAATTAAAAAGGTCATAACCACAATTGATACTGATGTACAGGCATAATGAATTGTCTACATTATAGTTGCATACAGCAACGCTCAAGTCAGAGGGCATTTCCTGTGGGTTAGTAGCTAGCTGATAGTCCAAGCCCATTTACAGTTATAATAAGAAAGATAAAGTAAGTTTGATTTTAACTGCAGCTACAGTACTAGAAGTATGTGATATCCAGAGCAATGCTAGAAAATAGAAACTGTGTGGTCGAATTCTCTCTCACAGCTGAAGAGTGAAGACTGCTGTTCAGTGAAGATTCAGTCAAATCCTTCTTTCCTGGGAGATATATATATACATATATATGAGCCATGTTTTTTGATAAAGCTGTCTTTTTCCTGTTTTGCCTTTTTTTTTTTTTTCAGAAGATTACCACATTGCATCAGACCCAAACAGACTACTTAGGCTAAAGTAACATGAGGTCCTTCACTCTGTCCTATTACTTGCTGCTCCTGTTGCAAGCTTTAAACATGAACCACATCACTACTTTTCATCAGTTTATTTTATAAACCAACCACAGCTTCACACAGAGTGACATGCGAGTAACCACGCAAAGCCTACTTTTTCATTAGGTGTTCCCAACTGACAGTGAGAAGATTTAGAACATTTTACTGGTTTATTTTGAAATCCACGTAGCTGATGATAAATAGATTTTGTGAGTTGCTGCGGTACAGGGTGCCTCTCTGTCCTCTTCTGCGGGGGCTGGCTGGATGTCCTACAGCAAAGGTTAGGTTGTTCTGCTTACTCCTGCATCAACGCATGGCCAGTAAATTGGCCAAGGCACACTTCTTGAGGCTATATTATAAAAGCATTTTCAACTTTGAAGAGCATAATGATGAATTAGCATATTCACTACTGAAGAGGTTGCTGACTGAAAATTAGCAAGTCACAGACCTTTACTGCTAACTCCGTCACCCATTAAGAAAACGCTTGATCTCTCTCTCTCTCTGTCATTTCAGAGTACGCTGTGGGAAAAAGAAGTTCCAATTGAAATTCAAGCCAAGTAAAACAGAGGAGAAAAATGTTGTTTTCTGTGAACTGAAAAACTGCGTTACAAGTTTGCGTAGATGGAGGGGGCTCCAAAGGGTCAAACTTTTGAAATCTTTCATTCTGTTTGACAAATACCTAAAAATACCAGTGAACTTAAGATTTCAGAGGGGGTTTGTTATGGGGTTTTTTTCACTTCATCAGTTCTTCTGCACTTTAGGGTATTGGCCACTGATTACAATAAAGATCTTGTCCATAACATGTTTTTTTTAAAAAAAAACAACCCACCTAAAGTCATCTGGTTAAGAAATTGGTATACTTACTCATTTTGATGTAATAGATACATATTTTGAACATTTTAATATCACCAAGTGCATTCCTGTGCCCACAGCTACTATTAGTGGATGCTGATGACAGAGCTTGAGAACAATTATGGAGCATCGCCCAGTTTAGCTGCAATGCACACACTAAGGGGTCTGAGATAAGCTACCATACTTAATAGTTCTATAGAAAATTTGCTGGAGATATTACTAAAAATCTGCGAAAGAATCTTTTAATTACACTGACTAATTGCATAGCAGGCTTCAGGGACAGCAAAGTGAAAAAAAAATATTGGCAGATCCTCTGGTAATATTGGTAATGGACACTGTGCATAAGCATTAAGAAATAGGACTTCTATGATTAATGTAATTTGTTTATATACTAAATGTAAACAAGAAAATATGCCTGGAGCAGGAATTCAGAATCTGCTAGTATCCATTTAGTGTTGCATGGGGAGTACTTGGGGCTTATTCTTAATATTCTATCAATATAAGACTTGCGTCAGAAGACCCCTGGCCTAGTTACTCATTGACCTTTATTGTACCGACAGCTATGGCTGACCTTAAGATCTTCCTCAAATCCATACTCAATGATCTTTAATGTTGTTATGACTCCTCCCCGCTGTCCCTGGAAAACCAGCTTCATTTCTGCGATCAGGTTGACAACGTTCCTTTTTGCCATGTTTTTAGATTTTATGTATAAGAGTTTACTTGAGCACAGGAAGTTTTTAAGCATCAACAGAAAAGTTCAATCCTCTTGACTTGCAGCACTTCTCTTCCCTACCCCTTCTCTTGACTGTTGCAAGTAGATACAACTCAGAGGGAGGAGTCACCCGCAGGCTAGTTAAAGTCTTACCATAAGGGGCAAATGCAAAAAAGTCTTTGCATAAGGGACAAATGCAAAAACCATTTGCCTAAGCATGTCTGCATACATTGCTGTTCAATCAAGTATATAAACAATGTAACTTAAAACCATTTAAAATACTGTTGAGCAGTTAAAAGTAATATTTTTGAAGAAAACCCAGAGAACAAAACATTGAAATTGTGCTCAGAAAGACTGCTTTTTCTGTCTTTTTTTCATTTTTCATCAGGAATATCAAAACAATGCCTTTCTTTTCAGGTTGTTTGACTTGAATTGGTATACTGTATTTCATTTGACTGTCTCTTTGTGTCATTTCAATACTTTTTGGGGAAAGGGGGAAGGTCTTCAATGGTGCCCACAGGTTTTATATTTTGGAGGGCACTGTCTTATTTTTTTCCTCTACACTGACATTCCTGGTTGAACTATGTCTGTCTTCAACAAATCTAAGGCTTTCTGCCTGAGCATCAGAGCGCACGGGAGGCTCAGCACAGCTGCCTCTGAACCCTGGAAGGAGACGACGCTTTGACTTTAGTACACCTTGGCCGCTCGCGGGGCTGTAGCTGAGTTAGTCCTAATCTAACCATCTCAGGCACTGACAAAATGTGGCTGTGGCAGCCAGTAATTCAGTGCATGTTGACATCACCTGACAAATTCAGTAAATACCTGGGAGGCTAGTACTCGTCGACTTCTCTGTTGCCATGACTACACGCACTGCCATCTTCTAAAACCAGCCTCGTTATTCTGGTCCTTTGTTAACGTCTGCAATGGAACAAACCTGAAAATAATAACAAAAAGTAAATTTCATTTCACATGCTGCTTGTACTCTGGATTGTGAGAGGTTATGAAAGTATAATTTGTCTTAAAAAAGAAAAATCACCACGCAAGGCAATAAAATGCCAGAGTTGATTTCCACTTTAGCTTAAATTGTATAAATGGTTTATTCAAGATTTGCAAACATTGTATCTTGAGTACAACTGGCTTTTTCACTTGCAGCTATTCAAACATGACATGATTATATATAATAGGAACAGCATTTAACCCACATAAAAACAATCATAATCTGACAAAGTGCTAAGTAAACTTTATTAGTCCTTTTGACAGACCAAGTCAGACTATCCAGAAGCTTTCTTAAGATATTATTTAGTACAGCATTTTAAAGAGAGAATTTACTGAAGCTTATGTGGTAATATGTAGCCAGAGAGTGACATAAGGCCTTGCTGATGACATA
Source organism: Balearica regulorum gibbericeps (assembly GCF_011004875.1). Taxonomy (NCBI): domain Eukaryota; kingdom Metazoa; phylum Chordata; class Aves; order Gruiformes; family Gruidae; genus Balearica; species Balearica regulorum. Next base: position 35,298,226 of record NC_046187.1, on the reverse strand, counting down.
AGATGAGAAATTGTAAGAATATGCAACTGCTTATAAAAACGTGATAGAGGAACTGCCTTTTAGGTTGTTTCTGAAGTGTCAGGCTTAAACAGTTCTTACAGACATGGATGGAAAGCAACTATGGGAATATAAAATCTTATTACTTCTACTGGGCAGCTGTCACCACTGGTCTGCACAGTTTGTAGTTAATAGCTTACTATATCCCGAAACTTGAGGACTAGCAAAGAGAACAAGAATCTATGACCACAATACAGAGACAAGGATCCCAGTGTTTTGCCTTCTTGGAAGCACTGTGAAGGGGGAACACTCCTTCTCCTACAGCAACAGTGCACTGCAACATAAAGAATATATTATTTTATCTTTTTTATCTGGTTTTATCTTTTTTAATATTAGTAATAGTCTGATAAATTTAACTGTAATCATTCAGAATTAAAATTAGGAACTTTTCAAAATAAAAAAAGCTCAAAACTTCTTCTGGAGCTGATCTGTAACATGCCTGCCTCATTTGCTGCTGTTGTGACTATCCATCTCTTAATTAAAGCATCAATACTCAATTATATTAAGAACTATTTAATTCCATAAACTCTTGGGAAACTGTGTATTTAGGGGATGATCAGCATATGGACAAGACCTGAGGATAAAACAAAGTACCAGCCATGGAATCGACTTGCTGAGCTATTTAGGCAAATCCAGAGATATCATATCACAAGAGAAACTCAAGGCTGGTGGTCATGCTGGAGGATATCCGATATTTATATAACTCTTTTCAATATTTATGGAAAATCCAATGGAAAGTTTTCTGAAATGTTCTCCTGATTCTTGCTGGGGCTTGGATTTTTTCAAGCCAAGCTCCTGTTTCCTGGGGCTATTGTCTTTCAGTAGAAATCAACTTAGATCAGCCAAAACTAACCAGTAACCAGCTGCGTAGTTCCACAAGTTTGTTGGTATATGAAGTAAGTAATGAAATACATTTCTTTTACCAAAATAGGTATATGTGAATAATATTGTTAATGCAAAGCAGGTTCTTCTTTTAGCTAAGTTTGGCTCAGGAATGAAATCCAATTTTTATTTATCTGACTTGAACCCTTAAAGCCTTCATATGACATCTACTTAGGCTCAACCAAAACTTAACTACAGGTGTGCTGTTGACCTGCTACAAGTATTTACTATTCAGATGAGCAAGGCTAAAGATTCTATATTACATTAAACCAGTAATGTAAATGAAACAACTTACCAAGACTCAGATTTAACTAGCTAACATGCATGCAGATCTCTCTGTCTAATGTTTCCTATTGTTTGGCGCTAGGACTTCCTGATGTCTTTTAACAATGTGTGTGTAAATTCACATAGCATTATATTAGGAGGTGAACATATCAAACGAATTATTAATAGAACAGAAAAAAAGAACGAATTTGTTATGCATGGAGTGAAAATCATGCTTATATATAAAAAGTTTAACACTAGAATTCATTGGGGCATATAAGGAAAATATTTATAATCTGTTTGAAGGGTACTGCCTCATTAGCAGAATTCAATAGGTAAAAGAAAATATTCTTTATTAAAACAGCATAGAGCGCCCGTAATTTATCCCTACATTTTCTCTGATGCACTTCTCCATTATTTCATAACTTTTGCTCTATCATACAAGGAACTTGAAAAGTCAGGGTAATATGCAATAAAGAAAATATGTTAATAGCAATTAAATAATTACATGTTAAGACAAATGCATTTCCTCTGCTGATTTCACATCTAAGTCTAGCACTAAAACTTGAATTTCCTACCCTGTCTATAGCATAAAGCATTTCAAGTTTTAGCAAAATTTGACTCAGAGTCAGGTTTTCCTCTGACTTTGACAGACTTGTGCAGTGGATATGTCACTGTAAAACTTGTCTCAAGAAAGTTCCAAGTGTCATTTAGGGAATTTAAAATAACTACAGTTGAATCAAAGAACAACTTTGATGGCAGCTATTATGACAAGTTATTTAAGTGAAAAAATTACTGGTGAGAACTGAAGAAAGGTTCTCACAATAATTAGATGTAATAATAGAAGTAGCTGGCAGAGCAACATAGCATTTTAATTTCCCTACAGTTATTTTTGGACTTAACTGCCCCCCCCAGCCCAGCAGACAATAGTCAGATCCAAAAGCAAACAGTATGCCTCCTCAGAGGCAAGGATATTAAATTGGCTGGTTTACCTCCACAGGTTGTGAGACTGCTCCATTCCTGGAGCATTGTTTAAGGTACAACGCAAGGCACTGGGTCAAAGATAGTTGAGACTAAATCCAGCCCCCTAGCAATGGCTGTCAGCGCTTTCATGTACGACTGACATTGTCTGCTCCTATGTAAATAAGCCTCCTGTGAACAAGGATCAAATATGAGCCTTACTTTATGTTTCCAGTTATTAATCAAATATATCTGGAAATATGAATCCCATGAGTATTTGCTAATTAAAATGTAATGTTTTCAGTCTAGCAAAACTGTGAGTCAGAGACAGAAAATTCACTTTTAATGTATAAATTAATGGTACTGGCTGGAGCTCCATTCAAAAAACCCAAATCATAGGGTTTTGCTATCTGTCAACCAGATAGCAAAGGTTGCATATATACACATAGGCATACAAGCAACGAGTAAGTGACCGTTCCCAGTGAGAAAGGAGGGATGCACGTAATAAGCTGGAATGGCTAAGAACATAAAATATTAACACCCTGTGTTAATTAAGCAAAAAAACCCTCAAAACAAATTAAGTAGATTTAACCCACACTACCATTTATTTTCCTTTGGTTCAGGCAAGATATATGATTTTTCTTTACAGAGAATGAAGTTGATGTTAGATCTACAAAGAAACTTAGTGAAATACATTTGGTAGGTTTAGGGAGATGGGGCTCATCAGTGACTGTTTGGTACAGGGTGGAACAGTTTGTCCTCCTCCTGCCTGGCATTGCTGGGCACTGCCAGAATTACAGCGATCACATTCCAGGGGACAAGCCTTGGAAATGGGGTGATGGGAATGTACCTAGTACTTCTTCCACTGCCTGTGCAAATATCCTTATTGAAGCTCACAGCAGAAGGTGTGTACAATAACTTTGATGATCAGGCTATATATCTATCTATGATATTTCTCTGTCAGAGGATCAAAGGATTATACTCAACCAAATTGTGCGTGATACCTATTTGCATATCTATATTTAAGAATATGTAGCAATGCATGCCAGGATTTCTCAGTTTTCATTTATTGTTTTGACATCAGCAAGAAAAAGTGGGTGTCTTACACCACCATACGACAAACAACAGATGATACTGCATGGTCACTGTGGAAACTGCATTGCCGAAAAAGACGTTCATATTTTTACTTTTGTAATGAAGATAAACATAGCGATTTTTAAGTGTCCCTTTGATGCCGGTTTGCCAGACTTACAAGTAAAAACAAGGTGCAAGAATTATCTGGAATTCTTTTCCCCTCCTTTTTTTTTTTTTTTGGCTGAAGTCATTAACAGCATTCAAAGTTTAAAATATGTAGTATTCTACGTGGAAGAAACGAGTTTTCTAGCGAGAAGGTGGCAGTTCACAGACCTTGATGAAAGTCTATTGAAGACAACAGAAAGCACTGACTGCTTTTGATGGGAAGTGGTCATCTGATCTAGGAAGCAAATTCAAAAATATGCATGCTTTCCTTTATTCTGAATTTAGGTATTGATTCAGTGAGTGTGTACAGAGTGAGCAACAACTGTAACAAAGGCTGATGGTGTAGTTACAGAGTAGGTTGTCCACCACACAGCAAAGTTCAGTAGCATTATAATAAAGGCATGAAACTCAAGTGGAAATCATTCCCGATGAGGAATACAAACTCCACAGTGGCCAAGAAGTGTTGACAGGCTGCCGTAGATTAAATTAGCCCTGTCCTAGTTTACATATGAAAATTATTGCAGAGGAGGAGTGTCAGTTCACCTGATCGAGAGAGGCTGGAAGGAGGTCTGGCTCTCCTTAGCTGGTGCCTTTGTGGAAGTCTGGGGTGTGATGGGCATGGTAAGGTTTTCTTATCAGCCAGCTTCTGCCAGTTATGGTGGCATAGGTACATAGTGCTTCTGTCGCTGCGTGGGACTGGTCTTTTAACACATCAGAGTTGTGGTGATTCAATCATGCAGGTCCACTTCAAAGAACCGAAAAAGTAGGTGTAAATAATACACTTGGAAAAGGTTATCTGTGGAGCAGTCTGCAATTATTTTTTTACAAAGTGATGTGACCACCTCCACTGTTGCCAGGTGGTTTATTTTTCCCCCTTTTTGGTGAGTCTTTGTTATCCCATTCAGTCACATAAGGCCAAAACCTTGTTGTATGGAAGCTGCATCTGTGCTGGTGAATGTGATGCTGAGCTGGTGGTCCTGGAAGGAAGAAAGTGGTGTCAGTGGTGTGTGCCACTTAGGCTGGGCAGTCCTCTGAGAAGCGGGATTAATTGGTCTGGGCACAGTGGTGTGCTAATGCATGCCTCTACTATCTCAAATAACAGCTCCTTGCAGTGATGCAGGGTCACATACGTATGCACTGATTTAGAGTCAGAGTATTGAGCTCTGTAATTCACTTTGGTGCTGGTCCACTGCAGGAGGAAAAACATTCGTATTTAAGTGCTGAGACTTATTTTGCCATGCACAGAGATTGCCGGGGGCTCTTCAAACAAAAAGAAACTGAAAGAGCCCTAACCTGCCCAGCTGGGAACATTGGTGACCAGATTGTGGCTTACATACCTAAAACATTTTTCTTGTTTGTGTCCTTCAGGGCTCAGCAGCTGCCAAGCCTGTGAGAAATCTGTGCTTTCTGAGACCGGAATGCTTTGGTACTAAATTCCTTGTTGCACCTGAAGTTCTGTTTCTGGATGTGTCAGAAGCATCTTAGTGGATCTATGGGTGCTGGTGACTAACCTCCAGATCCACAAAATCTTACAGGGATGCACTTAGACTACACCTGTATTAGGTAATCTTGTGGCCTAATAGGCTGGTTGGCATCAAGCCCTTAATGTCCACACTATACAGTTCTCAAGGGGGTTTGCTTCAGACAAGATCTTGCGGACCGAATGGCCAATTGTGGTCAGAGCCCATTAGGTGGTTTCTAGGGTCCATCTTCAGCTTTTATTTCATCCAGAAGGAATACATTCATGTACTCCAAGACTCTTCTGGGATATATAAACAGTAAGTAGGAGCAATTAGGAGATTTACTTTACAATTACACTCCTGGTATGAACTAAATATGTGGATGCACCCTTGAGTATCAAAAAATGTCCATATCCAAAAGTGGATGAATTATGCAACAAAATGTACGCTGCAAGTTGCTGCTGGATAAAAAGGGGCTTGTGTTTCATATCATGAAGAATTTATCATACTAATAAAATAAAACATGGTCTATACTATATTTCTTTTTTTCCCAATAAGCCTTTGTTTTGAAAAAGTTGTTCAAATTTTCTGGACAGCTAGAGATATACTTAATGGTCTGTTGAAACCTCTCCCTGCTGTTGTAAGAAATAAAATTGTACCATAGAAAAACACAAATATATGAAATGAATCTTCCATTTTCTGGTTCTGCAACTTTTTTTCCACCAGCAAAATTAACTAATAAGTCAATTTATGTGAAGAACTTGCTATAAATCCTTTGAATTGATTTGGTGGCAGAGCTGTTCTCTTCCACAGCCTCTTCAGAAAATGAATCTGTGTGCAAAGTGGCACCACAAGGTTTCAGGTAGGTATTAGCACTATAGAAGGAGGCTTTTACTGTTGGATCACTGCAAATATATGTAGCTTGGGAAAAAAACCCCACCATTTGGTAATGCAATGTGATCTTTTCCTATTGGTAGAGATTTTTTGAACAACTATCTGATGACAATTAATTCAACATTTCATTTGGGTGTGATTTTGTTCTTGTTTGCAAGCAATTAGTGTCTTAGAATATGTTTGCCGAAACAAACAAACAAAAAAGAAGCATTGTCTCATTTTCACCCTCGAGAATGGTATGGAGAGCTAAAGAAGAGAAAAATATTTAAGGCTTTAACTTGACAAATTATGCACCCACCACTGGAGGTTAAATGCAGTGTTAATACTGCAATTAACATGTTAATGCTCTGAAAATAGCCTTTTATTAAGATTGTGTTTTACTTGGTAAAAATTTGATGTGTGCCATCATACAGTGAGTAGATCACCATGAATTTCCTTTGCTTCCTGTGGGCTACATCAACCGTTATTTTAAACATAGCTTTGCTACCCTAGTCATGCTTATGGTTTATCTTGCCAAGGATAGAAAAGAGCGTGCTGGAATGTATCTGCTAACAAAGATCCGAAGAAAATCCGGGGTGGACCAGGCATTGTATATTTTTAGTGAGTACCATAGAGCACATAAGAGTTAGATAATAAAACCCAGGGATAGGGGAGTTGATCTGAAGTGGAACTAGGCACATAAATTCTATTTAAATCCTTAACTGTTATTTTCAGGCCACTTGCTCAGTCCCCCAAGTCCACGGCACATTACTTTTGACTCTAAGGTCCTTGCAGACACAGCCATGCTCCAATAGTCCAGACCTATCTCTGTTTTTAGCCTTGTCTCCAGCCACCACCTTCATGTGTCTTGTGACCGACGATAACCCTGCTTTTCATAGCCAAGGGGCTGGACCAGAAAGTCAACGTAGTGTCAGATCTCCCTGAGCCTGGGGGGAGTTTCAACTCAAATGTTCCACTTTGCATTAGAGTGCTATTCCCACCAGCTATATGCTATGTTGTTCTGAGACAGATGCTTTCATCCCCTGGTTGAACTGTGCCACAGTGCAGGAAACTCCATTGGATCAGAGTCCCAAGGTGAAGGCTGGTCTACATCAAGCGGTTGATTAACGTGGAGTGCTCTGGGAGCAGGGGCCGATAACTTAGACCGGACTGTATTCTAATCACAAGTCATGGCCACAGTTATGTGAAGGGGTTTTTTTCTGGACCTGGGGTGTTTCATCTCAGACGCTGATACACGAGGTTGGTTTGGTTTAATACTTGAAATTTATGAATCCCAATTTGTCTCAGCACAAAACTGGTGTTACCATCACTTGCAGCATACACCTACTCAAAACAGAGTAATAGGTAGTTATTTGTGAAAGTTTTTAATATAATAGTATTTCAGGTTTGGTGTGCCTTTTGCACATTAATGGCAGGCAACTTTGATCTTGGCACATAGCTGACCAGAGGAGAAGTTTATTTGAAAACTACTGTAAAGTTTTCAAAAAAATATTTTTTCACCACACTTTAATGGAGGTTGCAAGTTTTCACACAAAACAAAAGGTTTCTATAAATTGTTATTTCCCTACAGAAAACCAGAGATTTCCTTTTCTAGTCAGGATTTCAAACTTTACTGATACTGTTTAAAAGCATCTTTGAAACTCAAAATTTTGGCTTTCACTTAGGCCACTTGATGTCATTCTTGTGGTTTTTCAAATGTGGCAACTTCACTTAGTTGCTACATTTGAAAGACCACAAGAATGAAATTTTCTGAAAAAGTCTGTCGTTAGCAACAATCCAGACTTGACTCTTCATGTTACAAGTACTGACAGAGGATATGGAAGAGAGGGAGAAAGCAGCAGTTTGGTTTGTATTACGTATGATAGGCTTCTCTATTATGACTGTAGTATAGATATGCTTATGCAACTGTAGCTGTGTCCTGTTTTAGCTGTAAACACTCTGCTTTTGCTTGTGGACATATTGATTCACTCTGAGTCATTCCTTCTCTGTCAGAGTTGCCAACAGCGATAATTGCTCTGAAAACAAAAAGAACTGGGATCAAGGCTTCCACATTTGTTTTATTCTGTGGTTTCTGAGGCAGGCAATCAGACATGAGATGTGTACCAGTCCAGGTAGTTTTGATACTAGCTCTGATTCTCCTGGGGGAGGTTTGGCTACAGATACCACAATGGCACTTGTAATGCTTCTGATCCTTGCTAATACGCTCCCAAAGGAGCCCAGAGCTCTAATAGGAGCATGGGGCTGGAACCAGGCTATTGTAAGCAACATGCTCATATAATTCCTCTTAACTTGATCAGTTTATGAGCCTTGGAACCAATTAAGGGTTTAATTTTTTGCCTGGCACAACTCTGATTGGAGGACTGTTCCATACCCTTGCTGCTCTAATGGTAAGAAACTTCCTTCTGATTTCCAGCCTGAAGTTGTGCAGAGCAAGTTTTGGGTTTTTTAATATTCCTCTGCTGTTAACATAATTGTCATATAACTTCAGTAGTTCTTTTCTTCCCTGATATATAAAACACACCAGGCGGTATGTCTATAAAGAGCACTTGGGTTTTGTCTTTCAAAGTTATGTGAACCAATCTAGTCTATGCTTCTCTAATCACTAATTCTAGCATCGATTCTGTATACATGTTTTAATTAAAACTCAGTCTCAGAAACGGGGTTTTATCTTGGTACATTAAGGAGCTGTGTCCCATTGGTGGTCAGTTGTCCTTGCATGTCCTTGCATCTCTCCCAAGCTTGATCTCACATCCATCATAAGCCAAACTCACTGATCATGCAGCCATCCAGAAACTGTTGTCCTCAGACTGATGGGGAAACTGAGGCACACATGGAACATTATTTCAAGCTCCAGTGTATGCATAATGGTCTTTCTTATCCACTGTCAAATAACACATCCAGCATTTTTTCATTCCGTGTAACAAGCATTTCAGTTTTGCAGAAGAAATGATGAAAAGCAATGGGCTTGAGACCTATGTTGATGAATTTCACTCTGAATCTATTAATTTACTTCCAGGTTGCCTGCATGACAGTTTGGTACTCCTGCTGCTCTAAGAAAGTCTTCAGACTTTGTCTCACTCCATTAATCCCCTTCTCTCGTTACTTATCATCTTTCCATTCAGATTCAATGGTTAGTTTCCTTTAAATTTAAAAATAAATAAGTACATAAATAAATAAATATATAAATGTAAAGAAAGCATCAATATAGGAGAATGTGACTGAAAATGAGTTTCAAAAATGGCATCATTTTGCCATCCTTGGGGAATATATGTTCTAAAATGATCAATAGAAAACTTGCACTTTACAGCTGCACTGTATGTGTGAGTTTTACAAAGAAAAGAAGGCAAGAACGTATCTTTTTATCCTTATACATAAGTAAAAATAGATATCTATTGTATCTGCCAATAGAAAAAAGTATGTCCATGACCACCATGAGAGAACCCCGTCTTTACAAGATACTCTTTTTATCAACAGTTGATCCACTTCATGGAAAAATCTGAAAGAGTCTGGGACAGGAAAGTTAATACTCATCTTCATATTGAATGGGCCCTTTCAGATTTGCTCCAACATCCCCTGAGTCCACAGACTGTCACCTCATGTGCACAGCATGTGCACATCTTTGTGCTAAAATCAAGGGAGTTCAGTCTGTACTTCCTTTACAAAAGTAATCGCACTGTACTGCAGCCAAACTTGAGCAGAATATTGGCATTTTATCAATTTATATATTCAGCATAATGAAATTCAGTGAAAAATGCAAGTTACTCTCTTTGACCGGATGAATGATATTCAAAGTCGATGAAAAGCAGAGTAAATGTGAAAGCCTTGATTCTTGATAATGCAGCTAGCTTGGAAATTTGGGCAGAGCAACGTGAAAGGGAGCTATTGCCCAGCTTTTTTATTTAGTCAGTTAAGCACATAAACGCTTATGGACTATGTTCCCATGGTTCACACATACTTTTGTTACAGCTCAGGGAAAATGCAGAAATCTAGAGGAAAGCTGTGAAGTACAGGCTGGCAGAGGAAATACTTGCTAGTGTAACTGGTGAAAAGGCTGAATCTTACCTGGCTGAAGCACTAACTTTTCAGTTTCTGATTTCTTATTGGAGAGTTGCAAAGTTCTGCCTCAAAATGTGAAAAAAAGTTATGGAAATGGCGGTGCTTTATCATCAATATTAACAATAAACTAATATTCAGAAAAAAGAGCAAAATGTAGAGGTGAATGAAGATAATGTTACATCAGCACTGATTTTTTAAAAAAATTACTATTTCTGGCAACATAAATAGAATAAAGCCTCTTTGCAGAAACATTGAGTCAATGGAGGAGATTCAAATAGAAAAGAAAGGGGAATGTTTGCAACATATCTTAAGGCTAATACTGATGTGGTCATGTATTTCTCTTTTGCTCAAGAGGACCCTGAATTGTGGAATTCAACATGAATAGGACAAATACATGATTAAGAATCTATTCCTGTGCCAGTCAGAATTGAGTTTAGGACATTATGGTAACGTTACAATCTTCTTTTTCCTACTTACAGTTACTTTTCTGGACCAAAGTCACTATATACAATTAGTAATAGCTCACCTATAGCATAACTTATCCAATCTGATGAAAGTAATACATTTATACAGAGAGTAAATAATTTAGGAGAACAGCTTGTACTGTGTTAATAAGCATACTATATGAATTTAGAAAAAAAATCAGTGTGTTATCAATATTATTCTCATTCTAAATCCAAAACGCAGCACTATACTAGCTACTAGATAGACAATTAACTCTCAGCTGAAACCAGGACAGAAATTTATTTTTTTCTGATGAGAATATGCTGCAACAAGTTTGCTCGGTTTTTTTTTTTTTCCTAATGTAAAGTCTGCTTTAGTGCAAACAGTAACTCAGACTTCCCAAGTAGACTTCTATATTAATTTGATAGGACATCTGTTTTCCAGTTAACTGCTTTGCCAGTGTCTGGGCAAGAAGAATTCATTCTCTAATATGAAAAATTGAAATACAAGAGATCACCTTCAATGTGATCTCAAGAAGAGCCTTTATTCACATAATCAGATTATTCATGTGTCAAAGAATGCTATCCAAAGCTTTACAAAATCATACTTCCCCCCCCCCCCCCCCCCCCCCCCCCCCCCCCCCCCCTTTTGTAATGGGCCACAGTTGCAGGACTCATAGGGTGAAGTCAGGAGCTCAAAAATGAGTTCATAAACGCTGGGAGTTAGAGATACTTTCAGTATGGAGAACTAGAATTCATGAACGCAATTTTAATTAACATTTATTTCTTCCAAACTAAATTGGTACATGACTTTTTTTAATAACAAGGCCATTCTGGCCTGTCTTGCAGATGTGTATGGAGGGAGAGAGCACAGAACCTCTTTCTGCAGTGGAAAGACCAGGAGGAATTGGTGATCAGTTAATTTTTTCACCTTGTGCAGTGTTTTATAGTTCTGTCGTATGTGGCCAGGACACTGCTAATAGCGATAAGGGTTGTTAATTTCTGACAGAGTGTATCAGGTGCTACTGGATTTTCTTTTTTATATTTTTCTTTTAGAAGTATCAGTAATGCTCCCATATAATGATGCATTCTCCATTCTGTCATTTCAGCACTGCTTTTCCTGCTATCATTCGGAGAAGTTCCCAAATTGCCACCTTAGGTTAAGTATCTGTACTGACTTTAATTTTCAGAGGTACTGAGGTAAAAACACTCTGGCATAGTTCAGAATAAAACTAAGAAAACAGATTCTGGAAAATTGCCACTTGTGAAGCTGTGTTGTATGACATACTGATACTGTCACTTCTGCAGTGTGGAGAAATAATCTGTTTCAGGGATCATATGACTACATGCAGTAACTTGCTATGTCCTAATGTCTCTTAGCCACTAAACATCCTCAAGCCTGATACAATTCCTCCAACAGTTCCCATTAGCCACTATTGAGAGTGTACTTGTGCGTGAGTGTTAATGATGGAAACTGCTGTGAAGTTTTCCTTTGACAGACTTTTTCCACAGGTAAAAGTGGAAAAAGTAGCATTACGCATATAACATACAGGAGAAGCCAGATAGCTCGAGTGACTAGTAAATTGCTTGTGTGTTGGGTTTAGCTCAATTCGGATTTATTCCTGAGGGAATACTGAAGTATTCTGGAAAGTTATATACTCCATGTGTGAACAGACTGATACCCTGGATAACAGAGTATCTATTTGTACACAAATCAATAAAATTGAGCCAGTGTACACTAGAACAAAAGAATTAGGAAGAGGGACCATTTCTTAGTTTGCTTGAATTATATAGCAATATGTGTATTGACATCATAGTTGCCAGCACATACATCCTCCTGCCTCCAAGCTTTCCACCTGAATGAAGAACAAATTCAAACATTCAGGGAGAAGAGAGGAATAGAGGTTTTAGGTAAGCTAGTCCTAGCAATGTAATATTAACATGTATTAACATATTTAAAATATTACATATGATGTATTGACTGAATAGGCACCTACTTAAGCAGTAAGCAACAAGATGGCAAAAACATGGAGCAGATGTTTGTAAATCATTGGAGAAATTGAAGATTTTTTTCATTTTCTATGCAACATTAACCTCCTTTTCTAGATAATCTTACATGATCAGGATTGGAAAACCCTGTCTCCAAACATTTTACATCTTCCAGAAGCAGACAAATAGAGGTTCTCAAAAAATATTGTAATACCAGACTTTTCCAGACTTCAGTGACTTTAATTGTAGATTGAGCCTAGTGCACCTGTCACGGCTTGCTGTCTTGTTCATGTGGAACATCAGACATGAAGCAGGGTCAAGTAAAGGAAAGGAGTACGGGCATAAACGTGGTTGAACTTCACCCAGACCCTGTGCACCTCAAGGCATGCATGTGGACTCTGCATCTGGTGCTTGATAGAGAACCCGGGGTTACTCCTAACTCTGTGACACAAAATGAAAGTGCAAAGCATCTCTTCACATATGTAGGAGCCAAATACCTTTTAAAATCTGCAACAAAGTACTTGTTTACAAAGATGACTATTTGATTGACCTGAACATCTTGATTTTTTAAAATGAGTTTTGAAGGGCTGTGAAAAAGAGGAGGGCAGGTAGGCCTCCATTCTGCTACACTTAGCATTTCTTGGCACTTCCTGCCCACTAGATGCGTGAAGTTGGAAAAGGCTGTTAACTTTCCTACCAGTTATCTCTTCCTAGAATTCGTAACCTTACAGACAACATATCTAATGATAACAGGATAGTCTTTAGAAAGGAAAGTAGGCTTTCATCTGTGAAAAATCTGCAGCATTGACTGAAGAGCTCTTCTGGCACGTTACAGGAAGGTCCTCTTACTTCATACAGAGGCATGGGAGGGTCTGCTGAGGCTCTAACACTGCCTTTCAAAGGGCAACATCTAGAGGGGAGCTCTGCAGTACCACCTCCAAGTGAACTGAGCTGTGTCCCCACAGCCCTTGGGATAGGATGGGGTGAAAGCTGGGACTCTCCTTCTAGCCAGCAGGAAGTGCTGAAGGTGACCGTAAATAAAAGCATCTTTCCGGGATAACCTAGTGCCCCATGTGCTGTATCAGGGAGCTCGGGGCCTCACTTAGCTCCAGGCTCCGGGAGAGAGGCTAGGTCCCTAAGCTGCTAGCTAATGCTAAAATAAACTAGGGTATTTAAACATCAGGGTTAAATGTTCAACTTTTAAATAGTTTGTGAGACTGGTGGTGGATCCCAGTATGTTCTGTCTTTTGTGAGCTGCCAGAAACCGGCCAGAAGACCAGTCTGTTTGTAATTGGATCTTCTGTGTTTGTACACAATCAGTAAGCGCTTGGTGTGATGTTGTTTGTCTCTGGGATGCAAGAGAAGTTTGTTATCATTTTTGTAAAGAAAGATGCAACAAAACTAATAAATGTTTACAGACAAACTTGCACCAGTTAAAATAAACTGCCTTAGTGTTACATCTTTCATTAGATCACTGCAGCTCCTCTGTATCCAAGTTTCTAGTCAGGAATTTGTAGGAAACTGAAGATTCACTGTAAAATTAATTCTCTTCACTGTTCCATATACACATGTAATTGAGAAGTAAGAGGAAACCATTATCATGGTCAGATTGCCCTCTGAGACAAGTACGATTTCATCAAAGGGAAAATTGAGAGGGTATTCCATTATTATCCCTGTAAACATATTCTGAAATTATCTCAGAAGAACCTAATTGTTAGAGAAGTTGATGACAATCAACTGCCTTCACAGCAATGTGAACCATTCAGCAGATACTCATTTCCTTTAAAATCCTAGACTGTTCTGCCTGATGCAGCCCTTGTTCAGGCTGTGCTCCAGACCACACTTAAAGTCCTGTTATGTTTCACTTATTTTTATTACTTGCATTTTGTAGACACAGACATCAAACTTAATCTGATTTCAAGTTTAATTCCATTATGTCAATATCCTTCTTTCAAATAATCACTGAGTTGACAGGCATCAATAATTTAGCAGGTATCGGAGAGAAATATTTAGCAATATGTCCATTAGTCTGATCTTTTACAGTAATGTGCAAAAAAGACTTGGGAGTCACTGCTGTAAATGAGATTGCAGGCTGACCATACAAAGGCAGTTCAAAGACAGCTCTTCTTTACCACTCCAAGATAATTTCATTTTAGGTTGTTGGTAGATCCACCTTTGTAACAACGTTAGAATCATGCTGATGCTCACGGTGGATCAAAATAGGACCAAATTCAAATGCAACTAAATATATATCAGCTCACCAAAAACATAAATGTGTTAAATCATGCCTTAGTGCTTACATTCAGACCTACTATGCTTTCATAATTCAGAGCATTTTGGAAACTCATAAACAGATAGACTTACTTTACTCTGTGCTTGTTTCCATGTCTGTTATTTGTGAAAAGCAGTCTTAGGTTTCAAGGTTAATAGGTGCCTGCGACAGTCTTAAGACTCCTTGCTTTCCCTGTCACTGCCACTCTCTTAGCCTTTGCCCTCCTCACTGAATGAGATTTTTACGATTGATCTAAAGACAGCAGGTGTAACAGTATGAGACTTTCTTCCCCACTTTAGTTTGCCTTCTGTTCTTTCTGATTTCTGCGCTACAGATGTGTATGTTACATCTGTTTCCTGCTCATCTGCAAATCCCCTAATCTTCTAGCTTTCTGTTTGGCTCTCTTCTGTATTATACAAACTAGGCTTAATCTTGCCTGCCTTTAAAGACAAAACCCAAAATGTCTTAATTCTCTTTTGTCTCTCTGCCCAGGATGGAACTTTTTCTTCACAAGGACCAATCTAAACAAGTTTGGACCACTATAAGCAATTAAAAATCAAAGGCTTAATGTAACTCTCGTTTTGATTTTGTGCAATTTCTGTATTTGCCAGCTATCACTCATCATTCTTTTTTTCTCATATCAAAGCCCCTGAATGTTCAGTAGTATTCTAGATAGTAGTCTATACAGCTACTGCCTCTCAATTTCAATTAAAACAGCTTTTGACAGATTTTGACAAAATCTCTAATACCTCCCAACAGAAGTACCAAGAAAGTGTCATTTTCTTGGTATTTGTTATCTTGGCATATGGACACTTAAAATATTCTATCTGTGGGATACTAATTCAGACCCCACATAACTTTCTTCCTTGGATCTCTGCTCTTGCATATTCTGATCCCTCTTTTCTCCTCAGAGGCTACCCATGATCTTCAATCTGGACAGGGACATTTACTTTGGTTTGATAAATCTGCCTGTTTATCAAAGAGGAATTTGAAGTCTTCTACACTTACACCAAAATTACAAGACCCGGGAGGACTTATTTTTTTCCTGGTGTATACTTCATATGCCTTTCAAGACTGTAACACAGGTGACATCCTGGCGTGGGGGAGCCATCCTTTCCTCCCCCATTCTGTACGCCCCGCTTTTTGCGAGAAAGAGGTGTGCGGACTGGAAGGGTGCGACAGTGCATGTCAGCCTGCTGCCAGTGCAGACAAATAATGGTAAAGGCCTCTGGGACACACCACAGAGCTGACGTCCCCAGTCTAGCCCATCGATTAACCTCCTGCCTAGTAGCCTTGTTCTGAAGCATGTGGTGCTGTGCACCAACCACCCCTCAGGGAAGCTGCAAAATTGCAAGGTTGGTTCTTTGATGCAAGGTCAGTCAAACTCCTCTGTGGACTCACCTTCCTTTGCCTTCCCTGCTTCGAAACATGCTGCCCATATGTTTCATTTCTGTATGAAAGGCAGAAGAAAATGTCTGCAGTCATCCCTGAAGCTAATGAACTACAGAAAGCAACCAGATAGATTTAGAACTATCCAGTCTTAGGAATTGCACTACCTTTTGCCTTTCCTTTTGGTATAGAAACCCAATATAACAGAGCGCGCTTCAATTTCCCCCACTTTTTGTGCATTTCCAGTGTCAGCACTGGGACCTAAAGCTGTTCAATTTCTTCTCACAGTGTATCCCTATACATCAGTGGAGAGATGGAAAGTAGTTTGTCAGAAGCTAGAGCTATTAGTCGTTATGACCTTTCATAAATTCCCCTGGCTAATCAAAAATTTCCAGGGAGAGTTTTCTTGCCTGCAGTAACAGCCTAGACTGATCTTAACCTGCAGGAATGTAGTGTTTCCACTGAGGTACCCACAGTGCACATGGATAAAATCAGACTTTGAAAGGACAAAGGAATGTGCGTTTTTATTAAATGCACAAACACCACCATCATCTTTGGGATGTGACAGCATCCATCAATCAGTTCTAAAGCCATATGGATATTGGTAGGAAGGAACTAATATTTTTTATTTGTTGATGGTGCTTTTTTTTGCCAGAGCTCCAGTATATATTTATTAATTCTAAAGATATTTTTGCCCACAATAAATTGTTTATATATGTCTTTTCCTAGAATTTCTTCTCCAGCAACCATTTGCTTTCAGAAATAAACTAAGTAGAATTAAAAAAAACACAAAGGAAACAGACCGGAGACACTTGGGTTCTTCAGTCTGCTGATTAGTTGCTCAGTTGCTGTAAGTTTATGCTTAATTGCTGCAAGTTGTGGAGGCTATAAGGCATGATTGTTAAATTTCTGCTGCTCTACCGAAACTACTGGACCAAAGCTGGTACTATGCCAATTTATATGAGCAGAGAATTCAACATAATATCCTCAAATGATTCTTTTAACGCTTTGAATTCTATTTAATCAACACAGAAGAAAAGCAGGACAGTTTAATAAACACATAAAACAACAATGTTATGAATAAAATAATTCAATTTTGTATTAAAACTCATGTAATTGAGCTATGCCTGTTTACTAGATTTCTGCCAAAAGCTGTCAGGCAGCAGGATGCTTTGCAGCAACACAAGCATAGCAGTTTTAAGTTGTCAAGGAGTTTGATGCAGTTACTCCATGGGGATATTTACATAAATGAATTATGTGAAGCAATTTTTGCTATTAAAAAAATTCAGAAACTGCAGACAAAACCTATTTCCTTCACTCGTGGATTCATTATTAAAGCTGAAAAGCAATTCAGTCTCCATTTCTTGGCTATTATGATGAATATTTGGGGCAGGGAGAGAATTTTTTTAAGGAGACAAAGACAGCTGTGAACAATAAAAACCCATGCTCATATTTATGATGCAGCTTCCTCCCCTGCACGTGCCCTTAATTTGCATATTGATATACTCAGGGATCAAGTAACATTGCTGACAGTTTTGTCTTCAAAACCAAACTTTTACAGGTGGGGAACACAGAAGTTAACCTGGCCAGATTTCCACATACCTTGCAGCAGTGGGAACACCATGCTGGGCTCTGTGTTCACAAGCAGAGAAACTGTAGAAATTATGGTGGATGAGTGACATTGAGAAGACTTTGATACAGCAGAGCTCTGTTAAAATGGTGACATTCTTGAGCTCTTAAAGAAGAAAATATCAGCTTGGCATAAAAGCAGATTTGAAGTTCTCATCCATTTAAATTGGGGTTTATCACGTTGAAGTCTTTTGTTCAATCAGGAAGACACACTACTTTCACCGTTGGGCACCTCGCTCAAGTATCCAGTCCCTTGCTCAAAGCCAGATCAACACTGAATTCAGCCCCAGATGCTCAGGGCTTTGTCCAGTTGGGTCTCAAGGTCTCTGAGGATGGAGATGCGACAGACTTCCTGGGCAGAAAACCTGCTCTGGTGCCTGAGCATCCTTCTGTAAAAATGCTTTCCCTGTGTTCGGTCAGAAACTTCCCTCCTAATTTCTGATCATTCTTTCTCATTCTTCCATTCTGCATCACTGTAAAGAGCTTGGTTCCATCTTTTCAGTAGTTTTATCATGGGTACTGGAAAGTTTCTAGTAGCAAAACAATCTTCTCTTTTCCAAGCCGAACAAACCCAGTTCCCTGACACTCCCCTTGTATCCTGTCCTCCAGCCCCTCACCATATTGGTGGTCACTTCTGTGGTCAATCTAGGTCCCTCTGAGTGGCTGCCTTGTCCTTTAGTGTATCATCTGCTCCAGCAGTCTTGTGTCTTCCAAAGTACTGGTGAAGATACAAAGCGGGAGAGTTCACAGGATAGACCCCTGAGGAAATCCATTTGCAACTGAATTTCCAATAGAGACCATTAACCACTACCCTCATGACCCAGGCGGTTTTTCACTGATCTAATCATACATCCACCCAGAAAAGGAGGTTCCATCTTGGATACTATGGAAGATGGTACCAAAATGGCCTTGCTAAAGCCAAGATAGACATCATACACAGCTGTTTGCTCATCTACACATCTAGCCATTTTATTGTAGAAGGACAGGCAGGTCTGTCAAGCATCATTTACTCTTGGTAAATCTATATTAACTACCTACAGTTACCTGCTGAGAAGCTTAGTTCTTTGACATTTGACCATCCATGTGATCATAGACATTACTATGTATTTGGAACTAACATTCATTATATACCATCTGAGAAGACACAAAATCATCATCAAAGTATAGAATAATTCAGGTTAGAAAAAAACCTCTGGAAATCATCTAGTGCAAACCTGCCCTCCTCTACTAAAACAGCGTCAACCTCAAAGTTAGATCAGGTTTCTCAGGGCTTTGTCCACGTAAATTTTGAAAACCTCAAGGGATGGAGATTCCATAACTTTTATGGACAACCTGTTTCAGAGTTTACCCACTCTCACTGTGAGAGAATTTTTTTTTTCTTATAACTAATTGGAATTTTGCCTGCTGCAACTTGTGATCATTGCCTTTTGTCAATACAGTTTATTATAAAATGGCCATCAGCTAGGTAACAAAAAATGGTGAACACACCATTTCTGGCTGTGTCTGAAAGCCAGAGTTTTAGACTCTCAGCTCCTAGAGTTGAAGGTTGGAAGGTCCACGAGGTCCACAGCCCACATTCCTCTCACGGTAGGTGTCTCCCCATCTTTCAAAGTAGGGGATATTCTTCATAATTTTGAAACAGTTTATGGGGCCAAACACTTGGAAGAACTGTGAAAGTCTTGGTGCTCTTTGCATTCTCTGCCTGAGAGGAGAGTCTGAGATGACTATTCCAGCTGTTAGGCTGTATTAATTCAGAGTTTAATTCTCACTGATTCAGAAAAAAGGAGGCAGCATGCCTCTACAGCATAAGGTATAGGACTCTCGATTAGGAAGTAAAGTTGAATTTTGATTTCTGCTCCTGGGACTACTTCTACAGTTTTATGAAACGATCATGTATTCTAGTCCTGGAGTTCTGTTCAACTGTTACAATTGATTTTATATCAGATCCTCTTGGACAAAAAGTAGCATCTTAACTCCCGCAGTCTAGAGTTTGGGCAATGGAGTTCTGTACCATACATATCCATTTGAAATGATAGTAGTATAAAAGTATTTTTCATGGTTGTTTGGAAACATTGCTCTTTATGATAATTTTCTTCCATTAGATACACAACACCATTTTCATGAAGTGGTTTTATTTCTTTTCTTTCCTCTCTCCTGTTTGACTTTTATGTTTGTCATTTTACAAGTCCATCCTGATCACCCTTCCTCTCAAAGATGGTAGGAATCGTTCTTGTCAGTTTATCTTAAACAAATCACCAACCTTTCTGTTTCTGTTCCCAATTCTAGCTATGGGTCATTATCTATTATAGCTTTCTTTTGTATTGGAAAATCTGTCTGAATGGGGGAAAAGGACCTTATGGTCCACACATCTGAACTTGTTTTAAAATCTCAAATGCCTTATTAAGATCCCGTAACACTGTCATCTGTCCCAATCCTTATGGAGGTCAACAGCTATACAGTATTTACGATACTTCTAAGAGGCCTGCTTTGTTTTGTCTGTCTCTGCAACTGGACTGCCTTCTGCAGTGGTCAAATTTTGCTATAAATCTGATCAGATATTTGATATTTTCGCCAGTTCAACCCTAATGGAACAAATTTACCACACATACTAATTTTTCACTGATGTAATTCTTAGCCCAGTGTTACTACAGACTGTGTCTTTCAGGGTTTGGCTTCGCGGTTTGTGAACATCTACTAAAAAATCAGTCAAACCAGATTTTCTTTCCTACTTATGCTTGTATATGCTTTAGCCCATTTTCTCTGGCTGCAACACAGCCATTAAGACTGTTAGATAAGCCCTTCATTCTCCATAGCATTTAGTAAACCGATTGCATTGCTTGATACAAATTTCTAGATCTTCCACTAGCTAATATTTAAACAAAAAAGTGGAGCCATTACTTACCCTTGACAACCCATAACAAACAATCAATAGGTCATCCTGACATTGTACACCTCCATTAGAAAGGATTAACTGTTCCAGAATATTGTGTGGAGGGTCTGCTTCTCCTCTTGACTATTTTACACCAATGGAATTGGCTAGAGACTTTACTATCACTTCTTGTAATCTCTCTTCAGTACGTATGCTAGAAACCATAATTAGTACTGCAGTGTCAGGGGTTATTCCCTAATCTCTGTCCAAATAGAAATTTCTCCCAGTCTTTTTTTTTTTTTTTTTAGCAGCCAGTTTCTAAATTTAATTTCCAACTGTCTTACCAGCCAAATTATTTAAATGGCATAAATGGATATTATTTTCCATGATACTTGACCATTTATCTGTTGCCTAAATTTAAAGTGTTTGCTTTTTTGACAAAACTCTTATTTACTTAAACCATTGGCTATGCCATATGGCTGTCCTCTCCGGTTTGTGATATTTCTAAATTGTATGTTGCAGATTCAACAAAGAGTATGCTTTGTCTGGCAGAAGTTTCACATTAAAGCAACAGGACAATGTCACTCTCTAGAACGTATTGATATTATGAGGACTGAGAAATGAGAGAGTTGCACTTTTTCACCTTTTAAATAATTTTAAAATCTAGTTTTTAAAAAGTAATGGTCTCATTCTGTTCCTTTACACAAAATATAATGCCTTCTATTTTGCAAGTAAACCTGTTAAAGATAACAATCTCTACGTTTTCAAATAAAAATTACATGACTCTCATGATCTTTGCCACTCGCTTCCCAGTTCTACTAATTGGAGTATGGCCAGAATTCAGCACTTGAGTTTCAATTGCATTTGTAACCCAATCATTTCTCTTATGTGTATCCAATTTTCAAGTGTTGAGAACAGCTATTATTCCTTTTTAGTATTTATCCTGAGACACACCAGCAGAGCCACCAACTGTGACACCTTTACTTGCTGGTTCCGAGTGATAGTATGATCAGGAAGTAATTTTCTGACAAAATTCTCTCTTCATTAGTTCTCATTCTATTTTCAGAAAACCTCTCACCCAGTTTGAACTGGGCAAACTAATAACCGCATAGTGTGTCTGGCAAGGACCGTCACGTGTTAATCCCAAGTGTACTTGGGATACTGAACTGTGTATTTACACATTGTTTTTACAGTTGAGGCAATTTTACCTGCCCTACATAAATGCAGAGAATGAGAAGCAATGATGTCAACTACTTCCTTCTCTTCTATTCAGTCTGTTGAAATGCAGACTGAAAAACAGGCAAATATCAGTCTAAGTACTATAACTCTGTAGCCCCAGTTGGATAGCTGGAAGGAACAGATAGACTGACTTGTCTATCTATTTCTTGTCATTTGGCAGCATGTAGTTTGGAAGTGGAATAAATGTAAATTTTTATACCATAATTTTGAAGAGATTCTTTAAGCACACACCTACCAGCTGTGCTTGCCTGCCTTATGCAGGATCAGTGCCTTGGGGAAGCTCAGACCAAATACACACTTCCTTACATTATGGACCAAAGGGAAAAATGTGGATTTATCTTTCAGCTGTATAAACATCTAGAAGTGGAAACATGAAAAGAGTATTACACTTTTGGTACCTTGGTATTTATTCTTCTCTCTGTAGAATTCCCTAACCCAAGTATCAGGGACTATTAGAGAAGAGCAAGGTGGAATCAGACAGAGCAGGTTTCATCAGCTCCTTTGGTATTGTAGCCCCTCTTCCTCCAGACAGCAGAAAAGCTAGGCTTTTTTAAACTCTCATCCATGGCAAAAGGATCCCTTCCAACAATCCAATTGGTATTTCTGTGATGAGATCAAGAGACAGTCTGTGGACAGCATCGCACAAAATTCTCATCATACTTAGAAGAAAGCTCTCAGTTGTATCATGCATAAACGGTGCTATCTCCAGGTTGTACTGGTAATTATCTCAGAAACTGGACAAAGACTAGAGTAGAACTGCAGAAAAAAACCACTTTACTACAGGGGCATGAGTGATGTAGAGAACTGGCCATTACAAGAATGGTCTTCACAGGAAGTATTTCTTGCTAGACCAGTCTCTGCTACAGAACTTTTCAATTGTTTCTGCCAGCCACGGCTGAAATAACTACATTTCTTCACTCATTCCTGAAAGAAATTCTATTTCTCCTATAGACAGGATTCCAGTTTAGCTACAGCAACTTGCAGAATTTAACTGTGATTCTGTGCTGATTTGTTTCTCCTGTATTCTTTAAAAAAAAAAAAAAAAAAAAAAAAAAAAAAAAAAAAAAAAGATAGAGGGAGAATATAACCTAGCAATTTATTCAGTTAGTTCAGTCAATGACATGATAGGTGAGCAAACCTTTGTAAGTGCTTTCTCCCTTCCCTGCCTCTGTGTGGTAGTTGTCCAGCTCTGCTCTAAGTAATTGCCCTCAAAATGCCTCTCAAACTGATGTGACAAACTTCACCTTGTGGTCAGCCACAGCAGTGACTTGTCACAGGATCCATTTATGTCAAATATAGAACTGGTATGTTCACAAATGGGATTTCAACCTGGAACTATTCCCTAGCACACCAAACATGAGGGTCATGAGGCTATCCTAACCTTCCCACCCTAATCACCACAACAGGGAAAATTACACCTCTGACTGGAGGCTACAGAAGGGAGGTCAGACTACCTTTTGGGTGGTGTTAACATATTGCTGTAATAACTCTTACAGAAGAACTTAAATAGAATATTCAATGGAAAGGATAGGAGAATAAAACATGTTAAAGAGAAAAACTGTACTTGGTTTCCCCTCAAAAAGAAATAAATTTTCCTATCACAGAGGCATACATCTTGCTAAATTTCATATTTAGTCAGATAATTAGAGTGGTCTATCTGGCAATCATTCACAGTTCTTAATGTATTTTTCTCGATAACTTCTCTGTGAGAGGAGAAAACGTTGCTAACCTGTTATTGCAGAGAAGGAACTAGGGCATAAAGAAAATGTGACTTGTTCAAGATCACACTTAGTGTGTCATTCGGGGCACTTGAAGTCATTGCCTGAGATATAACTCATTGCTGAGGCAAGAAGACAACGGTAGTGGCATTATTACTTAAAATTTTCTGATGTTTTAAAATTAAATTTCTGGGATTGTTTAGATTTTGTATTTATTTATGTGAGGCCACATGCAATAGGAAACTTCAAAAAGACATGCATTTTTCTGGCTGAAAGTATACAGCTGAATAACTATTTATTTGTTAGAAATAACTATTAAATATCTGAATGTTTTTCTCAAAATTATTACTGTCAAGCCTATTTATTCCTCCCTCCTTTGCAGATGATGGGAAAAGAGAGCATTTTCCCTTTTCTTATCCATTTATAACCCAAGATAGATGCAAAAAAAGAGAAAAAAGCAAATTCTACTTGCAGCCTGTGTACTGATTTTAAGAATGTAGGAAAGAAAAGCAACAGTAGAAAGTGTTTTCAGGATTCCTCAATTCCTTTAAATAACAGTGTATATTCACAAACCTCTTCTCCAAATATGGTATGATATATTTATTACTGTGTGATTTATTCCTTTACAACACTTCAGAACACTTAGAAGTTTGCAGGATGTATTGATGGATGTCTTTCTCTGAGATGCTGCCTGTCTCAAAAAGTAGCAGCTGCGAAGATCACTCTCATTTTTTTCACTGATTGGGAGTGAAGGGACAAATCCAGTCCCTGGTTAGATGGGATTTTTTAATGTGCCAAAGGACCACTTCAAATTCTGTGCTCTCCTTTTCATATGTGCTTTAAACCACAAATATATGTCCTGTGTGTTTTTAGAGCAGCAAGTGGAAGTTGGTCCATTTCCTTTTTGGCATGACTGGAAAGGCAAATCTGTTTTTGCTTATTTGGAAACCCAGAAAAATCTCAGTGTTGTCTAACTCAATGAAAAGTAGAAGCCCAATTCTTGCCTCCGTTAAGAGCGAAGAACTTTTGCTCCCATGTACTCACTAACATGGATAACACCAAGCACATGGGTTCAATGTGTCTTCATGGAACTAACTGAAAAGTCAACTCCTGCATATGAGTCTTTATCATTTTTATTTAAAACCAACATTGGCCACTGAAACAGTGTCTTATGTAAAAGGTAGGTGAGTGCTTTCATCTTTAGAGGACTAATGTAAAGTGGAATGTAAAAATGCTTTACATATTGCTCGTGTTCTCTGAGGTTTGTGTCGCTTTCATTTTAGTTTCTTGGTTTTGTATGGTTCTCAGAACAATGTCCTGGTTTAGACATATCAGTCTTCCTGGCAAACAGATGCAAATAAATATAGGTATACTTTGATTTTACTTCCCTACCTTACTGGCAAATTGAGTTTGTTGGAAGAAAGGTGAGTATCAGTTTATATAAAATAAGCAGAGATTTTTTAAGCTATGAAATGTGGGGAGGTTTTGTGAATCTGAAAGAGCCAGGAACTGCCAATTATTCATTTCTACAGGACTCCTACTTCAGACAAGATGTGAAGGTTAATCCATTATGAAACTTTTTTTCTCATTACTTTTCTAAACAGTATCTAAAGACTAAAACGATCATCAGTAACTCATTTTGTGTGGGTGGTACAGGAGGAGAAATTTTTTTAAGTCAAGTATAAAATCCTACATACAGTGTTATTAGGAAGGTTAAACGCACAGTGACTTTCCAGGTACAAGTAACCATAAGAAGGAAAAATGGAATGCCATTTCAGAATATTTATTTTGCTTTCATTTAAGGGAGTGAGGTTATTCAAAGTCATAAACCAAGAAGTAGCTTGCTTTTCAGCTTCTCAGAAAACATCATTTACTCTCAAAACAAGTCCACTTTTAGCTGTGTATAAGGCTTTTACATTTGCCATATTAAGGGCGAACAATTGCCTCACACTTGCCTTCCTCATCAGTTTGTCTTGAGGCTGCTAATAATTGTACAACTGGTTGAACTTCCAGTGAGGGCTACTGTTCATCCCTGAAGTAAAGACTTGCCAACCATTGTGGTTGATCCCACTGTGTGTATTGAATTGCCATAATACTCTAACTCTCTAAGTCTGCTCTGTTGATGTTTGGTCTCCTCATGCGACAGTCATCCCAATTAATTGTCTGGTAAAAAAAAAAAAAAAAAAAAAAGCCAGGATTTTCTTGCTGTTTCCCATGGACAGCATTCTTTTGGCATGTATCCAGAAATGATTGTGACTTGCAGACAATACGTGCTTTCACTATGCATTCAGGAAATAATACCATAACATCTGTCAAATCTTGAACACATACAGATGTCCACAGTGATAAAGACTAGTTGATGATTAAAATAAAAACAAGTATCTTATCCTTTTATTTTTTTTCCAAATAGATAAAAACTTAATGGTAGCCTATATTTGCATGTTTTCTGAACACATAGCAGAGACCATTAAGTGGATGTTACACTTGAGTATTTAAAAAAAAAATGTATTCTACAAACTTCTACTGAAATTTAAGAAGATGGGGAAGTTACATTCTGTTTAAAATTTAAATGTGTCTCATCTCCTAAGATAATTGTGAAACTTTACGGAGTTAGGCTTGCATATGGATGTTTTTCTGTCTGATTATGTAGTAGACATATATAGCTTCATTAACTGCAGTCATTGTCTTA
Source organism: Balearica regulorum gibbericeps (assembly GCF_011004875.1). Classification (NCBI taxonomy): domain Eukaryota; kingdom Metazoa; phylum Chordata; class Aves; order Gruiformes; family Gruidae; genus Balearica; species Balearica regulorum. Next base: position 35,272,177 of record NC_046187.1, on the reverse strand, counting down.
CTCAAATTAGGTACCTGAAATTCTGTTAATGTTTGAGCTGCAACCTCATGAGCCAAAATAAACCTACCTTGTATATAGATATAAATGCAAAGTGAGAGTGTTTATGCAGAATTGTATAAAATATCACCTAATTATATTATCACATTAGTTTAACATTTATGTAAGTTTTGCAGGTTTTAGAGGAACTATTTTTTGCTTTTCCCAAAGCAGGATCCCACTTAGCTTCAATAAAAACATAAATCACAATTCACACTCTCATTTTGTGGAACTTTCATACAGAAGTGTTAAAAAATGCAGACTATCTGCATTTTCGGTTTCACATGGCAATGCGATCTGTTACCTAATCTCCACATTTGGGAATAAATAGAAGACAAACAGGCACAGATAAGTAGATTGTTTAAAGTAATTGAAGGGCATTTTGAAGTAGGAATACAATTCTTCTCTATCTCATTACAACTAAATTTCACTGTAAGTTTGCTTGTTCAGAACCTTCCTGGGGAGAGAGTGTAACGGAGTGTGACATGAGGCTAGGGCCCTTTCAGTGGTCCTATATTCTTCTACTGTTTCACAACCAAGGAAAACTTTCTGCACCGACTGCATGCTTCAGCCTTTTGAACTAAATACCCTTGGCTCTGCTCTTACTAATGGTAAGTGCCTGTTTGCCACTGTCACAGAATCACACAGACTGGTAGGGGTTGGAAGGGACCTCTGGAAATCATCTAGTCCAAACCCCTGCTAGAGCAGGATCACGAAGAGCATGTTGCATAGGATCACGTCCAGGCAGGTTTTGAATATCTCCAGAGAAGGAGACTCCACAACCTCTCTGGGCAGCCTGTTCCAGTGCTCGGTCATCCTCAAAGTGAAGAAATTTTTCCTCCTATTCAGACGTAACTTCCCGTATTCCAGTTTATGCCATTGCCTCTTGTCCTCTTGCTGGGCACCACTGAAAAGAGTCTGGCCCTATCTTCTAGACATTCACTCTTTAGATATTTATCAGCGTTGACGACATCCCCTGTCAGTCTTCTCCAGGCTAAACAGACCCAGCTCTCTCAGCCTTTCATCACATGATTTGTGGCCACACTCTTCCTGATGCACCCCAGGATACCATTGGCCTTCTTGGCCACAAGGACACATTACTGGCTCATGGATAACTTGTTGTCCACCAGGACTCCCAGGTCCTTCTCTGCAGAGTTGCTTCCCAGCAGGTCAGCCCCTAACCTGTACTGGTGCTTGGGGTTGTTTCTCCCTAGGTGCAGGACCATACACTTGCCCTTGTTGAATTTCATTTGGTTCCTCTCCACCCAACTCTCCAGCCTGTCCAGGTCTCCCAGAATGGCAGCGCAGCCTTCTGCTGTGTCAGCCACTCCTACCAGTTTAGTATCATCGCAAACTTGCTGAGGATACACTCTGTCCCTTCATCCAGGTCATTGATGAATATGTTGAATAAGACTGGATGCAGTACTGACCCCTGGGGCACACCGCCAGCTACAGACCTCCAACTAGACTCTGTGCCACTTATCACAGCCCTCTGAGCTCTGCCATTCAGCCAGCTCTCAATCCACCTCACTATCCACTCATCTAACCCACACTTCCTAAGCTTACCTATGAGGATATTATGGGAGACAGTGTCAACAGCCTTACTGAAGTCAAGGTATACAACATCCACTGCTCTCCCCTCATCCACCCAGCCAGTCATGCCATCACAGAAGGCTATCAGATTGGTCAGGCATGATCTCCCCTTGGCGAATCCACATTGACCACCCCTGATAACCTTCTTTTCCTCCACATGCTTAGAGATGACCTCCAGAACAAGCTGTTCCATCACCTTTCCAGGGATGGAGGTGAGTCTGTAGCTTCCCGGGTCCTCCTTCTTGCCCTTTTTGAAGATCAGAGTGATTTCCTCCAGTCCTCGGGTACCTCTCCTGTTCTCCATGACCTTTCAAAGACAATGGAGAGTGGCATAGCAATAACATCTGCCAGCTCCCTCAGCACTTGTGGGTGCATCCCATCAGGGGCCATGGATTTGTGGATGCCAAGTTTGCCTAAATGATCTCCAACCCTATCCTTCTCAACCAAGGTTTGCAACTCACACAAGCTTTAACCATAGTTGCCACATCCTATCAAACTGATAGTGTTCAAGCAGGTTTTAAATGAAGCAAAGTAAATGCATCTGTGCCTGTGTCGTTGGCTTACTGGCTTCATACAAGCCAAGTATTTGTGGTTCAGGTGGAAGCCATTTCACTTTATTATTGTTTCTAATGCCAGAAACAGTTCCAAGAACTGAGGGGAAAATTGTAGTATAGCTGAGAAGTTGCGTAGATTGATGGTTTGAGAATATTTTATCCTTTTTCAGAGTTAATTTTGACTGGAGCCTGGTCAGTGCACTCCCTGTTAATACTGCATTATCCTAAATGAGCTAGCCATTCTTTGTCCAGCAATGGCTTTTCGTTATGAACTTCTGACCTAATTAGTTCCACTGTTACATATTTTTTCATGTTTTCTGTAGCCTATACTGATGTATTACTAAGTTACCTACAGGAATAATTGCCCTACTTTAGTCCTATTATCTTTGTCATGTTTGGGTGGAAAATCTCAAGTAGAGTGGCAGAAGCAGCCTGCTCTGCAGAAATTATAGCACTGTACTCAACTACAGTAGCATAATAAAGTGGTTCAGAGCAACCTGCCAAAATCTCTAACTTTTATTCTTATGTCTAGTAGGTCTGTTCTGGTACTAAATTTCAGAGACACAAGCTACCTTTCCTTTTTTTCTTTGCAGAGATGTCCAGCTGGCTAGACACTTACTGTGCCCTCTGGGCTGCTCTCAATTAGTCTCAATGGTTTCTGTTAAGATTGTCTTGACTTTTTTTTCTGCATTTCAAATGCTTGACATTTTAGAGTTTTTAATTTCATTTTGAAGTTTAAAACAATGACATAAATTTAAGATCATCTGTGGCAGTTGCACAAAAGAAATCACAAATTGAAAAAATGGTTCACAAAATCATTACTTTTCAAGGAAGAAAAAAGCACCTTGATGATTCTCCTCTATGGAACAATAAAATTTTGCAGGAAACAGGGAAATCATAGTATATGCAGTATATCAAAGGCAATGGAGCATCTGGAAATATTTTTTTCATGAAGATTTTAAGGGAACTAATGCTCATAAAAAATACTTACAACGTATTGGGGTCAACTATTCTTTTGTGAAGGGACAGAACCTGAACTGATGAAAGGTATGAGCAAGTGGAGCTGCAATCATGGAGTTTATGCCAGCTATAAACATACTCTTTCAAGTGTACTCAGCTGACTTGCAAGCTGATTTCTGGGGTGAGTACCATTATTTGTGTTGATGAGGATCTGAACCTCGAAAACCTCATTTAAAAGCACAGATGGTTGTTTTCGGTTGCTGTCTGCACCCAGTGTACTATACTGAAGCAACCCTAATTGACAGGAGAAGGCTGATGCATGTCAATGAGTGTTCTTGGTTTCCAGACAGAATTTTCCAACTCTTGATTAAATTCGGTTTAGGTGAAACTGCTGCTTGTGATAACAGATGCTGATTTTCATGGGAGATGACACACTGATCTATAATCATAGCATTACCTTGTCCACTTGGAAGATGCTTCTTTTGAAAAATACATATATATATATATATAGGTTCAATTTAATGCTGAACTTTTTATTGGCATTCAGTGGGTGATAGCATAACCTCTTGTAATGGGCAAAGAAACAAAATATGACATATCTTCTAGACAGGGAAAAATAACTGTATTTTCTTTCCCATTGATTCCTCCTTTTGGTGGATTCCCATGAACAACAGGAACTGGGAGGTGCCTCTGGTATGAGATTCTGTCACAGCTGTGATGTGAGGAAACAGCACCGAAATGGTGAGGTACTGTATGACCCATGTGAATATGACACTATCTGTTGAAGTTTCCCAGGATCTCTGAGTTTGAGGATGCATATACTGTGCCTAGTTTCACTGGATCAAAGCTTTGTCCCACTCCTTGGAGAACCCAGAAGAAAGCCAGCAAAGAAATGCTCAAGCAATTTTCCCTTCCCTCTGCTCCTGTTCATGCACTCTGGAAGAGACGAGTTGATCCAACTCTTTATTTTGGAGCCAAATATAGAGCTGCATATTACCAAAACCAGCAAAAGGGATTTCCAATACAAATTTGGAAGTTCAACAGCTCTTCACCTTTAGGAAATTAGTTTTTTTGATGACTAGCTGAACCCAAGAATATCTAAAAATTATAATATTTTGAGATGTGTCTAAGGAGCTTTATTCCATGGCTTACTGGGAGAATTTGGACAGAAAACTTATAATTGTTCAGTGACTCTCAGTATGTCTTTTCTCCTTATTTAGATACAACTATTTTCTTAGGTTTTCTTTTTTCTTTTTTTTTTTTTTTTTTCTGAAGCCTGTGAAGCATAAAGATGACAAGCTCACTGAAAATTTGAAAGAGTATGAAATTTATACAAGATAGAAGCTCAAAATTAAAAAACATTGCCTGGAATAAACACGGATAGCATAGTAAAGCAAAATTGATAAGGAGATTTCTGAAATAACCATCCCCAGTACATTGCTCTACCTTATTATATTGCAATTAATCTATTATTTTAGATTAGAAAACATATGCTTGTGTGTCAGTGTGAACAGTTCGTGTATATGAAAAGTGTACTTGATCTCATAATTTTCCATTTTAAAAAAAAATATTTAGGGATGCTTACCTAAAGTGTTGTTTAACATATAGCTTGATTTTCAAAGCTGACTAGTGGCATTTTTACTTTTTACCTAATTTTCAGAAATGAAAGTAGTAAGCACTAAACAGAAGAAAAATAATTTTTTTTTTTAAAGAGAAACAATAAAAGAAAAAAACCCCAATAATTTAAACTATATCCACATAACAAGCATTACTGACAAATAGAACACAAAAATAATTTGTACTGACTTTGCTTCTAATTCCAAAATACAATAAAAATAGATGTAATTACTGTAAAATAATTTAAATGAAAATGTTTACTAAGAACATTGGATGCCCAACAGTAACATTTTGCAATATGAGACATAATTAAGACTCCTGGGGTAAGAACAATTTTTGCTTCGGTAGAATATTTGCCCTTACGAATTCCCTATATGAATACTGCTGTGCCATTATCTCTTAATTTAGTTATCTTAGATTTAAAACCCAATTCCAGCACAAACATACAGAAATAGTGTAATCCATAAAATGTACTCTCCTGGTTAAAGAGATGGATTCCTTAGCTAATTCTTTTGGTCAGAAGTAAGTTTTTTTAAATCAAAATCAGTTCAGCAAACAAAAAGGATTGAAAGACCCTACAAACACATTTCTGCAATCCCCTCACCACATATATCCTGATATGGCATGCAGATGAGTAAGACTATGTCTTACATACAGTGGAAGATTTAACCTCTTTCAACTTTCAAACCATAGGTAGGAGAGAAGTTCTGTAGCAAAAGTTAATGTTGTTAGGTTGAATGATACAAACCAGAATGTTCAGAGTCTCAGTCTCTGAAATCCTCCTGCCATGCCAAAGGCCAAAAGGAGGCAGAAAAGAAAAGCTGCAATGCATGGTTAAGAAAAGGAAGGAGGGTCAGATTTACTGGGAACTGGGGAAAAAAAACCACAACAACTTTAGAAACAAAGGGAGCCTGTACAAGAAGGGAATAGACTTCATATAAACCCAAGTGGAAACCAGCTGCTAATACTTAAGATCGAAAATGTTACAGGAGGATTTTTTTTTAGGAAAAAGAATTAAAGAAGAATGGAAGAAAAACTTCAAACATGAAAGACACTGCCATTTGAGATGATGGACACTTTAGGGATTAAATCAAAAGCATTCTAACTTTTAGTAAAAGGGGTGGTCCAAAGTGTGAAATTTTTGTAGATGACATAGAGGATACTGGAAGACACCATATTGGAAGCTCTCATCAGATGCATGCTGCCTATCCCAAAAGAATAAAATTAGGATAGCTAAGCTGAAGGTAAAGGGAAGCTGCTAAGAACAAGAAGCTGCCTTCATAAAGTTGAAGTCCTGTCCAACTGAGAGTATCAGACAAGGCCACAAGCACTGGCAGGTTAAATGTGAAAGTATGCCAAAGTTTGAGAAAAAAAACTTGCAAAGACATAAAAAGTAATAATAAATTCTTTTTCAAACACATCAGCAGCAGAAAGCTTGCCAGGGAAGCATGAGAGCCAATAGATAAGCAAGGCATAAAAACATTTGCCGTGGACAAACTTAGGGAAGTTTCCAAGCTGAAACCCTTCTCTTTGGAAGAGGTGTTAGAGAATCTGTCACAAACTGCAGTGTCAGTGGAACAGATTATAGAACAAATTGACAGAATACTCAAACCACCAGGACTGGATGGCACCTGCCCAAGTTCTAAAGGAATGCTAACGTGAAATGGCTGGACTACTAGCCAGAGTATATAACTTCTCACTTAAAGCCACCTCAGGGTAAGGTGGTGATGGGAAGGGGAAGATGACTTTCTAAAAAGGGATCCAGTGAATAACACAAAAGTACACAGAAAGATCTAAGTTTTAAGAACAGCTTCAGCATGATAAGTAATTAACTAGATCAGAGCTACTTTGCCTGGAAAAGAGGCGACTGACACGCCAATAAGTTGAAAGGAGCATGTTACAGAAAGCATCAAAAGTTGTTCACCATCTTTTCTAATGCTTGAATGAGGAGACATCAAATTAAACTAGCTAGTGGCAGATACAAAAGAAAGAAAAAGAGCGATTCTTCAAACAATGTTTATTTCAGTTACAAAGCCCTTTGTCACAGACTTGGGTAATTTTGTGTCCAGATTTGGTAGAGATTTTCACTGACTGAAAAGTCCTCAGGTGAGAGCAAAAAGACAGATCAGAGGTTAGGAGACAATGATTTACACAAAAAGATTGAAGTCATCTTCTTTTAAATAAAAAAGGTCATTGAGACAGAAAATAAGTTTTCAAATACCTGAAAGGCTGTTGCATAGACCTAAGGAACTGTCCTCCATGTCCTCCTAAGACAAAAAAGAATAGGCTTTGGTCTGCAAATGAGTTAACAGCAGGAATAAATTTCTAATGGTAGGGAAGCACTGGAAGAGATTGCCTAGAAACCCAGTAGAGCCTCTACCATTGGTAGAGGCTCAGAACTGACAGTAATCTTGGTCAGTGCTACACTAGATATGAGGATGGTCTACATTGCTTATTAAGGGATGCCTTATATATCTGTTCTGTTGATATTTTCCTTTTCTTAAAGTAAAAGAAGAAACATTCTTTCTCCTTTGACTTTTTATGATTATTTTTTCATGCTTCCTATCCATTTATCTAAGTCACTGTAGTACATTGCACCCATTACTTCCCAGATTTGAGAAAGTATGTGTGATCTGTGAACAGTCTTTGAGATAACTATTATCTGTGACTGACAGGTACAATTTCTGCAATCTAAACCATGCAGAAAAGGAGAACTAAGGGGTCCTCCAAGCCAATTTAAATAGTAAGGAAGTATATGATAGTCAGATGAGTGGTTTGACTGGTTAACTGTTGTATTATTACACAATGATTTGAGCATGATTTAATAAAGCAGTCCAAGTATTTATATGCAAAAAATCCCCAACCCAAAGGAAAGTGCAGTATAGCAATTAATTTGCAGTATATCAATTCTATTTTAACTGTTTTCTTATCCCAGGAATTCCATCTCTGCACCAAGCAATCTCATATAGCACCATGGAGGTGCCCTAAAGAAATGAGCACATACTTTAATTCACTAGGTCTGATGTAGTTTTAGAAAGCAGATGCCAACATAAGAAGAATGCTTTGAACAAAGCATTTAAAATTTTGGCCTGAGATTATATTTTTTTTAATGCCAAAAATGGTTCCTAATTCAGGCCCCTAAAAAAATAGCTTTACTTTCAAATATCCTGAATTTGACAGACAGTGGAGGACACCCATAGAATCTGTGGGTGCTGGCAGTGAAACCAGACCGGGCACTTCTAATCTAGGTGTCTAAATATGGATTTCGCTGCTTCTCTTGAGGCACTCAAATTTGGAAATGATTGGCTGCAATCCCCACTGAAGCAGCTCACACCATTCTCTACATGGTCTGTGTGCCGTGGTTCTAGTAGCAATTGTTTTAATTGGAAAGAGTTTAGTTTTCATTTTTCTGTTGAGAAAACTGGCCAGTCCCAATTATGGAAACAAATCTTCAGCATAAAACTTTTTAAAAAACCAGAAATTCTCCTGGGGAAGTCACAGGCAGGGCAAAACGAGCTTTTCCACAAGAGCTGACAGTTGTTTACATTTTAATGTGGAGGAATCCAGCAAGTCTGCAAGTTTATTTTTAGTAGTTGTAAACTGAGTTATTTAACTCCTTTTTTTCTGTGACTGGAGCTGAGACATAAAAATGATTAATACAATGGCAAACTGGTGCCCAGCCTCATGCTAGAGTTTGAATGGTGATGAATATTGTGTTAATCAGAAAGCAGTAGGATTCTTTCACATTATATTTCTTGCGATGCCTCATCTAAATGTTTGCAATCTGACAGCTTCTGTGCTTAGAATAGTCCCGGTTGCCACAAAAAAATACCGGCTTGCTATCTCTGAGCAGGATGAATCTGCTTCCCTCCTGGTGGAGCAAAATTGGCAAAGAAAATTTTGTTACCAGCGTCCTGGCTTCATCGCCGCTAGCAGAAGTCCTGCCAGATCCAGCCACGAGAGCTGTGGCTGTTGCTCTGTCAGGGGCCGTGAGAGAGCCTGCAGAAGCCAAAAGCCATCCAAGTCTCGCTGCAATAGGAAACGTGAGGGACCTCCTCCGTTTAGTGTCACCGGCGGTGCAGGACTTTGGCTTGAGCTCCCCAGCATGGTGCCAGGGAAGGCAGCCCGGGCAGTGCGAACAGAAAACCACTAGTTCGACACTGCTGCTCCTGTGTGCTTGTCGGGTAAAAGAGCTTGGTGCAGTAAAACCATTCCTTTGTAAATGAGAAGCACCTTCCTGTAAGGCGGCAAACTTGTAAAGCTGGTGTAAAATTGGAATTGCCTCAATTATAAATCAATGCAGTCGCAGGAACTCTGTTTGGAGGTCAGGTCTTCTAAAAGAGCAAGGCTGCTTGTTCCTCCAAAGCCACCGTTAGGGACTGCATCCAGGGAACAGTCAGGAGGACAGTGAATGTCAAAATCATTCCACCGAGAGGTCATACCAGCAAAGTGTGTTAAACTAGGCATACAGGAACCAACGTGAGGAAAACAAACACTCATCAGGTTTCACTGGACTATCACATATCTGTGGTCAGAGAAATAGCTCTAATCAGAGGAAGATGAGAAGCAGTGACATAACTTAAAATGGATGGCTAGTAGCAGCAGGGTTTGACTTCTGTTTGTAACTAAGATGCAGACTTCTGCCCTGTTCTCTGGCACATTGTTTAACCTCGGAGTCTGTTTCCACATATGTCTCCAAAGCCGTGCAATTTAATTAGGTAGCCTCCAAGGGGGCTGGAACAATACTTATAAAATATTTGCAGATGCTTTTGATTTGGGAGGCACAGCAGAAGGGCAAAGCAGTATTTATATGGGGTTTGAAGAGAATTACAAGCAATCTTTTTGTTTGGTTTTAAACTGAAAGCCAAATTACATTGCAAAGCATTGAGCTATTCTGGCAGAAAGCACAGAAAAATATCTAGCATGTTTGGCGACTGAAACCTCTACTGACACTGTCTCCTTACAAGTCTTGTACATTTTTTTTACTGTTATAATAAAATCTATTCAAAGTTTTTCAGAAAGAAATGTATTTGAAATCATGCCTAGGTTAGGATAAAACCTCTAAACTGTCACTGGTTCTGTACAGATAGTTACGTAAGGATTCCAGGAAGAATTTTGTACCTTATACAGCCTAGTAAAGGAAGGAGGATAATTTAGATAGATCTCGTATTGTAGTCATCTTCTTATCTCACTAACACAAATTCTTTATTGGTGAGACCCATACCAGTTCAGTTATTCCTGAATTACTGCTCTGTGAGTGAAGTTAATATTAACAGGTTATTATCTATTTCTTTCTAAAACACATGCATTCTGAATAACAAAATAGTAGACAAACTCTCTTTAAGGATCAAATACTAAGCCACTGTGTCATGTGCAATTTGCACAAGGAAAAATAGATCTTTTTCACAGGGGTTCTTTCTCTTGAACTTAACAGTGAGATGTGAAAGGAAGGTGAAGAAAGCTGAGTTAAGATTTTCATTAGAAGTTTGGGTTTTTTTCTTTCTCTGTTTAACCAAACACCACTACCTGACTTCCTTGGAATTGCCAACAATTACGAGCTGAACATTTCAACATAGCCAGACAGATCTTGGTAACGCCACTTAATATAAACATTGTCAGGCCACCAACTTTGGACTGTCATCTTCATCCCAGAGTCTTGTCTATTACTCCATGCAAGTGGGTTTCTACAGATCTTTGACTGACAGTGACCTAAACATGTACCTTCCCACAACTTAAGGAAGGGGGATGATGGATATGAACATTGACTTTTAAAAAAGCTGTGCTCAGTAATATTAAATTACCTCCCCAAAATAACAGTCAACCCAAGAGAAACCCGATTGATCAGGTTATGATAGATCATGCACATCCATGTAAATCAAAGAATCTACATACAGTCTGAAAGAAGGAGGGCACACCTGGCTCAAAGGCTTAGAAAACTCTGATCTTATTTAGTGAGATGGTCTCACATCATGAAGTCTAATTATTTAGATTTTAGATCTGCCTGAGAGGAGGGGAGAAGGACAGTATTTCCAGGTAGCACGGGACAGAAGTTTTAATGGGAAGGACAGGCTGCTATATGCATCACCAAGTTGAAATTATAGGAGGTCTAAATCTGTGCCTGTTTTAGTACCTCATTCCCAGAAAGAGAAACTTCAAAATAGGTGTGTTGTAGGATGGACTTAATAATTTCCTCTTTTCCAATTAAAGGAAATAGGCAAAGACATCTTCTCCCTGTGAAGAACAGTGCAAAAGATTGCACTATGTAATGCCTACTAAGACATACCACCAATCTGACCACACAGGACATCATGGTCAGTAAGAAAGCTTCCTCTGAAGCTTTTAGCAAACTTTCTAATTGAAATATTTCATGTCCGTTTTCTTTACTGGAGATTAGCTGAGGTCTTTTTATTCGGGTAAGTGATTACACATCAAATGCAGAAAAATAACATTCCCACATGACTGAGGTGAGTTTTCTCTAGACAAGGGCAAGAAGGACACCGTGTTTGTGGGAGCTATACATAGTAAAACTATCTCTTCAAGTTGAAAAGAGTCCCATAGTCTCTCTAACATACTAATCATGGGTGACAAATAGTAAGATACTAAATTCTAAAAATAAACTGACAAATGGAATCTATGTGATTTAAATTAGGTTTTATGGTTTGATCCTGTAATGAAAAAATGACAGTGCCAACTCTCAAATGCAAAGCTGCCATTCCTGATAGAAAAATCACTTGTCTGAGGCTAACCTAGGCAGTACTGAAAGATACTTATTGTTTGGAATGCAAATTTAGCAGAACAATAAAAAAAGAACATTACCATGTAAATGCACAATTTGGGTTTATCAAGTGCTCTTTAAATTGCAAGACAATGAGAAACAAATTACTAGAATATGGATAAACTTTCTCACTGGACAGGCTATCTTAATCCCACAGAAAATATTACAAATGCACAAGATAAGAGCTATCAAACTAATTCTGTACTCTTTATACAAAAGCACCACTCTCTGCATTCATAACTGTTTAATGTCTAACTATTGTCTTTTATAACTCATGTACTTTTAAGATGAGATCACTTGAGCCATAAAATGGTGCTGAGATTAACCCTCTGCTACTTAGTGCACAGCTTGTCCCTCGTTAATGTACAGTACACAGCTTGTCCCTCATTAAAATACAGAGTATAAACATTCAGAAGATGGTAGTCAAGACTTATTTAAACATACATTCATCTTTTAGAAGAGGAGAAAGAAAGCAATTTCAGAAAATTTGCTACGAGAATTGATAACTTTTAGTATTCATCTGTTCCAAAGCCTAAATACCCATAGCAGGGAAGCAATAGTCGAAATGGGGAAGCAGGGTTATTATTGTGTGGGTTTGACTTGCTGGTTAGAGAAGTGTGTAAGAAAAAAATGGAATAGAAAAGCAAGGTGTAGATGGCGGGCTCACAGGTCGATCACTGAGTAAACTCAGCTGGTGTACTTGGAAAAATTAGACGGACTCTTAGACTGAAGAGCTATAAAACCTGAAGAAGGGTTTTTCTGCCAAAAAAACATTTTTACTACTTTTCAACTATGTTAGCTGGCCTAATGATTTTAGTTCTAGCCAAAAATCTTGCCAATGCCTCTCCCTTTACTGCTTACATGGAGCAAAGCCACTCCACTCCCAGACCATATTGGGGTAGGCGACGTGTGCAGCAAGACTCTGACTTTGCGGGGCAGCATGGACAACTGCACGAATTCTTCCTAGACTTGTTTTGTTTGGCATAAGGTCACCAGTTAGAGACCATCATTGTTAGTTATAACTGAGAAATTAATTTTTTAGCTGTACTTACAGAGATACATAGCTTTCGGTGTAGATGCTGCTAATAGAGGAAAAGGCAGTAAGTCAGTACTCACATCAGGGCTGAAACCCGTGACATTTTTATTAGGCAGGTAGCTTTCTAGTCTGTAATTCAGTAGTTCAAATTATATTTCAAATTGAGCCTCTTTGGGGATTTTCCATTAAAATATCACATGCAATTATTTTGCCATTTTCCTAGTTCTCTCTTACATTTCTCCGTGTATGTGACTGAAAGGCCTCTGTGCTACAGCAATCCTCCTAACAAATATTAGAAAATGGCATTCCTTAATAGCATGCTCTCTGTAATGGAACTTGCAGTAGGGTTTGCTTGTATTTTAAGTACAATGAAATGCAAAGACTGTAAACAAAGGTCAGAGGAAATCAGCTATGCCAATGAAACTCAAATACAGGCCCCAGTCTTTCCCTGCACTCCAATAATGCTGAGCGTTGTTGCTGCTTAAGGGTCTGAAGGCTCCACTGGGTAAGAGCATTGCTGTGTAAGGCACTACACCGACACATAAGAAGACAGTTCCTGCCCTGGAGAGTTTGTCTTTTTAACCAGATTAAATACCTCTTGCATTCCCTTTAATGTGACCTTTCTTCCTTTCTTCATTTTACGTGCTTGTGTAATGTACCATGCTGGGGACAAGTCTCTGTGATATTTTTATGTTGAATCAATGTTTAAGTGAAGTATTGCCTTTTGGGTCTTAGGAAAGGATGACATTCTTAACCAATACATAATGCATGAATTTTTCATGACTCTGCGGCAAGAAATAGTGTCACATGCTGGCACAGATACCAAGCAGCTTTATATTTATTTAAATATGTGGACAAAAATCAAGGTTCTTCTGAAACAGAAGAAACACCATTCACTCTCTGCTGTGCCTGTTAGTGAAAAAAGGAAAAGCAAAATTACTTCAGCATAAGAATGGGTTTGTTTGCCACTCCAACCCTTCTGTTCCACTAAAAGGGCAGGTGGCATCTGTCAGGCAGCAAGGTGCTGGTAGATGTCACTTGTCTGACAGAAGGTGGAAAAAGCACTTAATTTTAAACACCTTAATTGAAAGTACTATAACTGAATCTCTTGCATGGATATTTTCAAAAGGAAGGGACCACAAGGGAGATGACTGTGGAAAACATAATTACTGCACACCAGGCTCTCCTGCTTGCTTTTATGTAGTGGGAATTGTGTTGTGTCCTTCAGCATATATATATGTGCTGTCAGCAGCTATGTTTAACAATGGGGCCGTACATTGTGAGCAAGATCTTGGTGTCAGGATTTGCACTCATTGCTGATTTCTCTGCCCATCAGGAACATACACCATCTCTATCCTGATTAGCAAGAGGGTTTGCACAGCCCTGTGGGAGAGACGTGATGCAAGAACAAGCACAGCACTAACTGGTAGCTAGAGATAGGCAGTGGACTAGGAGCACTGATTTAGTGGAATTATGTGGAGTGTAAATCAGAGCATAATTGGGACCTAAGGGATGAATTAAATCCTGGAATATAAATCCTGAAATATAACTTCTGAACTTTAAGTCCCATTGAAATAAAAATGAAAAAAACCCACCAGATTCCTTATACCCAGAGCCAAGTTAAAGTCTATCTAACTCCATATTCTAAAAATCCACTCTATCAGGTTTATAAGCACCTTTAGTGTTATCAGAGATCAAAGATTTGATGAGATTAAACAAGAGGCTGCAAATGGAATGTGCAAGCAGCATAAATCAGTGTTGATTACTTCTAACCTGTGTTGGGTTTGCATGGCAAGGTTTTGGTAGCCGGGGGGGGGGCTACAGGGGTGGCTTCTGTGAGAAGCTGCTAGAAGCTTCCCCTGTGTCTGACAGAGCCAATGCCAGCCGGCTCCAAGACGGACCCACCGCTGGCCAAGGCCAAGCCAATCAGCGCCTCTGTGATAACATATTTAAGAAAGAGAAAAACACTTAGAGAATGCTTTTGCAGCCAGAGAGAGGAGTGAGAAGATGTAAGAACATCTGCAGCCACCAAGGTCAGTGCAGAAGGAGGGGGAGGAGGTGCTCCAGGCACCTGAGCAAGATTCCCCTGCAGCCCATGGTGAAGACCATGGTGAAGCAGGCTGTCCCCCTGCAGCCCATGGAGGGAGGATGAGGGGGTGTAGCGATTCCACCTGCAGCCCGTGGAGGACCCCATGCCAGAGCAGGTGGAGACACCTGAAGGAGGCTGTGGGAAGCCCATGCTGGAGCAAGCTCCTGGCAGGACCTGTGGATCCGTGGAGAGAGGAGCCCAGGCCAGAGCAGGTTTGCTGGCAGGACTTGTGACCCCGTGGGGGACCCAAGCTGGAGCAGTTTGCTCCTGAAGGTCTGCACCCCGTGGAGGAGACTCACGTTGGAGAAGTTCGTGAAGGACTGTCTCCCGTGAGAGGGACCCCATGCTGGAGCAGGGGAACGATGAGAGGAGTCCTCCCCCTGAGGATGAAGAAGCGGCAGAAACACCACGTGATGAACTGACCGTAACCCCCATTCCCCGTCCCCCTGTGCCGCTGGGGGGGGGAAGAGGTTGAAGCCGGGAGTGAAGTTGAGCCCGGGAAGATGGGAGGGGTGGGGGGAGGTGTTTTTAAGATTTAATTTTATTTCTCATTCCTCTACTCTGTTTTGCTTAGTAATAAATAAGATGAATTCCCTCTCTAAGTTCGGTCTGTTTTGCTCATGATGATAATTAGAGAATGATCTCTCCCTGTCCTTATCTCGACCCGTAAGTTTTTTTTTTTCACTGTACCTTTTCTCCCCTGTCTAGAGAAGGAGGGCAGTGATAGAGCAGCTCTGGTGGGCACCTGGCCCTCAGCCAGGGTCAACCCACCACATAACCTTTCAAAAGTCTAAAGAGGCACAACCTTTCTCATATGTTCTCCTATCTTCTCATACCAATAGAGGTTTTGTCTGAGTGCTAGCCCAGAAAGC
Source organism: Balearica regulorum gibbericeps (assembly GCF_011004875.1). Taxonomy (NCBI): domain Eukaryota; kingdom Metazoa; phylum Chordata; class Aves; order Gruiformes; family Gruidae; genus Balearica; species Balearica regulorum. The sequence continues at coordinate 35,256,645 of NC_046187.1, read as the reverse complement.
CTCTGTAGGTAGAGATGAAATTAATTGTTCAAAATAGTATTGTGAAAACTATTTTCAATCTGCTGAAAGATTTTAAACCATAGTTCTGTCACCCCATTTCATTCTACATCCTGCCTATGCCCTGAGGGTTGTCTCCCTTTGGAGAACATAATCTTCTGGAGACATGTCAAGATGAAAAGACCATTGAGTAAGCATAAAATGTCCTTGCTTATAACTGTTCCTCCACAAAGAAGTGGACTGCCCTGAAGCAATATAATCCTGGAGCTCGAAGCACAGTAATTATACCCTCTGTATCAGTAAAGCTAAACAGCCCAGATGGGTCACCATACTGGGGCAGTTCTGCTGCTTGCAGTACCAGGACTATTACCAGGGTCTCCTGGCCATTCTCCATTACCAGAGGAGATACACAAGTCCTTCCATCTGAGAGCAGATCCTTGACTATAGCTCCAAAATTGCTAACAAAGACATTGCAAACTTTAGCACTATATAAAAATCTTGGAATTCATGGGTGAGTCTATAACTGAGGAACATTGCTCTGAAACTTTAAAAAAAATTTTAAAAAATCAGTCATTTAGTCATAAACTACTCCTCAGATTACCAAATGTAGATAACTGGCTACTGAAATACTGGGATACAGTTCAGTGCCTTGCACAAATTGCTTTGCACAAATTAAACTCCCAGTCTGTAAGTACCAATACATGAACCAATTGCAGTTAGTCATTGTCTGCTGCAACAGAGCGCCAAAAAACATAGGGCAGCTGTTAAAGAGATGGTAATGTAGCCATTCCATTTATCTGCCAAAAATCTCCGTTAATGGTTCCCATTTTCTTGAAGTACTTGTTTTAACCTCAAATATCTGCTAGAAGCACAAAATAATACACAGATCTACTGTCTGCCAACCCCACTGCTTGCATGCAGAATATCAGTCTCCGAGATTATTAAGGTTCCTTCTAGTCTTAAAATTGATTTTTCAGGATCCGATCTATGTCTGAGCTTAAAATTAAGTCTTTCTGCAGTCAGGTACTTGTAACAAACCTGAACAATGGAACAATTGAAATGGAAATTTTGCCAGGTGTGCGTAGTAATAGCTCTTCCTGACTATCCTCACTAAGCAGCACAGCCCTTACCCAAAGTCCTCCCCTGTGCACCAGGAAGGAATTTTTAGAGAAAAACACTATGATACCAGTTTAAGAAAAGGTAGTAACAATATAAGCAAGTAGTTAATGAAATATCCTCTGAATATTATTTGGCAATAGCCTTTCACTCAATTCTGTCCTATCACAGTGCATATATCTCTTCTAATACAGGACTTTTTCCCACGAGCACACCATACTGACAGCTTGGTGACTAGTGAGCCCTTCCACAACCCATGGATGACCACTCGCTGGTTATCTTCTGATGCCGATCATCAGTCGGGTTAAGTGATTTCTGTGCTACAGCTGCTGATTTATCCACGCTATAGTCCACTTTATTGCTGTCCATCCATCTTGAGCAAGGTCTCTCTGACAACATCTCTGCATAGCATCTTTGCAACCTCAGTGAGGAAGGGCCCATTGCATGTTGAACCTCTGAGCAAAATCCTTAATGTGTTGCTTGCCTCTTTTCCACCCTTCTTGTTCCTCCCTCCCACCCTCCCTCCTGTCTTCCTTCCCTCCTCAGCTTGATGCTTGATTCCCCAACCACTATGGCCACTGTATATGTTTTCGTCCCTGAAGTGTCACTGGTGAGTTCAAAAGCATGTTCCAATTTATTTTCTCTGGCTTTACATATTCTTGACCATCAGTAGTATTTAAAAAGGTATACCATGCCCTTTTCTGTATCAATTATCTTATCTTTGAATGCATGGAAGCCCTATGATATCAAGCTTTATCCTGGTCCATGTTCTAAGATTCCCAGACAGCAGTTAAATCTCCAGCTTCTGGGGTTTTTAGTGGATATTTAGGAAACTCAGCAACATGTATCATGGAGATAAAGACAGAAAGCTGGTGTTGAGGGTGATTCTGTCCTCTTCCTGCAGAACATTAAAAAAAGTGTTTCCTGAGAACCCACAACTTCTATCTTACATGTTGAAAACAAGTAATAATACCAAAACTGAGTTCTTGTTTCAGTCATCTTAACCCTCATAAAGTGGCTGATGCATGGCATTCTTGAACATAGAAAAATCATAACAATACTTTCTAAAGCCAGACTGAAAAACCTTTGGTAAGAATTTTCTTGAGACTGCAGCAGATGATTACAGGTATTAGACTGTCGCTACCGTCATGGGTTTCCCCAGAGGTGCAAATCCGCATAGCATCACTGATTTGAAAGGAAACAGACTGCTGTAAGTCATCTGCATTGTTTGCCAGATAATTTTAGAGAACAGGAGAAAAGAAGAGAATATTCAAAACAAAGGGCCTTCTCTTGCCAGGCACTGATTAACTCCTCCCCTTACGTCCCTCACATTCCCTATCAACTTCAACCCCTGTATCTTTCAAAACTGGACACTCTCCACAAAAGGCAGATTTTTAGCACCACAAAAAAATAAATCAGGTACCTGTTGAAGTCTTTCAGGTTCTAGATAGGTTTATAGCAAAAATTAGTAGGGATAGCAAAAATCTTTGTAGTTTTTTGTTTGCTTTTTAAAATTTCGCCCTTTTTGTAATTATGGCTCTCCTTGGGGGTTTTCTTTGGGAAGGGAAAAAGTGGGAAAGACAATTGTTTTCTTTCCCAGGAGTGGGTAGAGCACCACTTCCCTTCCTTGGGGTGGCAGGGGGTCAGCTTCTGATTAAGGAAGTCCAAGTTTGATTCCCCCTTTAGATTTACAAATTTCATTTTTTGAATGGCTCAGAACTGAGCTATCAGAGTACCAGCTCCCAGCTAAAGTTCGGGTTTAATGACTCTGCCACACTCTTTGGCCCAGAAGGTCTGGGAGCGTGGGACAAGTTCAAGACCTGAAATTGAACCCCTTCTGGGAAAGTGCATTGTGCTAACTGAGAGAGACTCCTGGGACAATCCACTTTAAATAGCATTTGTTTCTAAGTGCGATAGTTCATGTGAAAATGCATGCAGCACTAGTTCTTACAAATGTTTCACCTCAGATCGTGCTCTGTATAAAGAACAGTTTCAAGCAGTTGCTGGATTTGCAGGATGTGGACAGGAAGAATAAGGAGGGAGCAAAAGTTCAGCTGTTCTAATATGTAGGTGTAGGAACTGGATTTTCATTGTCTCCCAGCGCTCCCTCTCTCATTCGGGGCTACACAGGGGAATGCATGGGAGAAAGCAAGGCTGTAGCTTCCCAGAACACCGCAGCTGAAGCTTGCCAGACACATGGTGACCATCAGAAGGTTGCAGTGATTAGTCTAGCTATATAAATAAACATGGCTGAATTCTGCCCCAACAAAAAATTGTTCGCTCTGTGTGACTGCTCCACGGAGCATGCTTAGGTCAGTGCTGCATGGAAAGGAAAGAGGAAGAGATTGGACTGAAAACTCTTCCATATTGCAAAAGCCAGGGAGAAAGAGTTTTTCATTGGCTTCTATCTGACTGTAGGGGGAAGGAAGAGCACAAAGAACACCTCCCCCATGGGTCTAGCTGAGTTGGGGGTTTTGCACTTTTTGTGTTATGTTGGGCTTTTATGCAGTATTCACCATAGGGATAACAGAGTGAATGCAAAGGTCAGTCCTTGTGAAGCTCCGTGAGGGAGACCTGCCTCCTGAATTGCTCTCAGCAGTGAGTAGGACAACAGAGCCAGTGAGTAGTAGAATCACTGGGAACTAAATAAATACATTTGCTCTTTTTCCCATTCCCTCATTTTTTCTACCTGAACTTTGCAAGTGAAGATGGCTCAGCTGAAGTGTATTCACAGCCATGCTAGCCTCTTTCGGGTCTGCTCTCTGGGGATAGCATCCCTGAGGCTCGTGAGCCTTTGTATCTTGGTATCAAGTACCTCTCTTCTTGCAGCATACACATGTGGAACATAGAGGAGAGAAGCAACCTTATACTTTGTTGGGAAAGACAAGTAAATGAAGAGTAAATCCTGCACCTTGACTAATGTTTTGCTCTCCACAACTCCCTTTTTAATTAAAGGACAGTCCCAGGGCAGGATCTGTTTTGCTCTTGTGCTTTGTGGTCAGTGGACACATTCGATACTGCTCCAAAGATTACTGTGGGGCTACCCAGGGGACTCCACGTAAACTGGTTTGTCTGCTGAAAGCAGTGGTAGCATGGGGCTGAGTCTACTGGTGACGGTGCAGAGTCATACTGACACAATTCTGCTAGTTTCAGGACAAAAGCCAGTATCTCAGAATGCATTAGAGCACTGAAAGTTACTTTGAATCAGGACAAAGAGACTGCCCAAGCAGAACAGCAGACAATACTGTTTCTGGAATCTGTGCTAACTGGCATGGACGGAGCTGAAGAGTCTTTGTGCAGTACCCCATTTTATTACAGAGATGCATTTTTTGTACTATAAAAATGAACCAGCTTGTTCAGAGCTAAGCTTATGCCCTTACAAGACTTTGTGTTGCAAAACTGATGTCCTAAAGCACTCTTTCAGACTACCTCGTAGTGTATTTGAGGCCATTATGCTCAAGTAGTCTACATCAGCTGACCCTAGACTCCCCCGTTCTGGAGGATGAAGATTTCAAACGTGCATCTCCTTTCATTTCACTATGATATGAGGTAGCCTCAGCAATAGGGAATTTGCAGATAAACATGTATTTCAACATGGGAAACCATAGCAACAATAGCTACGGTATGACTGGAAATATTCCTCCAATAGAAGATATGAAATAACAATATTCTGAGTCTATTGCAAGTTGCTGAATGCCAGGTTCAAGACAGCTCCACTCTGACTTATGGCTTTTTATAGCAAAATACTGGAAATGTCATTGCCCTATTTAAAATCTCCCTCCTGATAGAAGAGTGCATATATCTTGTATGGCTGGCTTTACACAGACATATTGTTGGATTTTATTTTGAATGCAGTGAGAAAAACTTCACTGCAAAGACTTGGGTTTATGACTATTTAGGACTTCTCCTGGCTAGGGCTATGGTATAATTTTCTGTGTAGATCTTCACGACAATAAGGTAGCATCTAGAAAGATGCCTGGAAAGGGTAGGAGAAAGTTGAGTAGCAAGTTCTGCTAAGCCAGAAAAAGCAGTATTCTAGACCAGCTCTGCTGCTTCCTGTGATCACAGCTCCCATGGCTCATGTAACGAGATTGCATTAAACCTACATGACATACAGCGTTTTCTTTTGTATACCTGTCCTACAGTGGCACAAAGTAACCGTGTGGATAGTTTAGGTAGGATTTCCTGTCTTGTGTGGCACAGGCGTTCCCTTCCTTACCTCACTCGCATCCACAAAGGTCCCACAATGTGCACCTAACGCAGCTGCAGAACGCTGGTTGTGAAAATGGAGGGGTATTGAGGTGATGTCCTCATACTGGAATACCCTGAGGCTGGCGCTCTCTACCTTGAGACTCCCACAACTGAGAGCAATTGGAAAGTATGCTCTTACCTCTGCTAGCTAAGCCCAGCGGTCTCAGCATCATTCTGTGCGAATGATTCATGTGGCACAGACTTTTAGTTTAACAATGTTACGTTATGCGTAATCTTTGCTCATTATGTGTGAGGGCTTATCCTAAAACGAATAAATTGTCAACAGTAACTTCTCTGATAAAGTTAAATATTACTTTCTAAGAAAAATTCCCTTTTTAATCTTGCACTATGGTTAATATTGTTTTTGCCATCATGCACACATAGTGCTACTATTGTGATCAATAAGTAACGAGTCTGTTCATTGTTCATTAACTAGCCCTTTTAAGTTCCCAGATAAATAGAAACAAAGACCTTTTCAGGCTGTTTCACTCCAGGCACCTTTTTCTTGTATTCTTACAGTAAATGAATGGATTGATAGAGGCTGAAAATTTCATGTGAAGCAACTCGTTAGCCTGCTGCTTTCAACTGTACCCTCACAAGAGGAACTATACCTTCAACTTTCTGCCACTTCTACCATCAAGGTTAACACAGTCTTTGTTTTTTGCCACCGCATCCTTTCCAGTTCGCTGCAGTCACCAGAAGCTAATGTTACCTTTATGATCATGACTGCCCCACACTATTATTTATGATTTCTATGCTTTGATAGGATAAGCAGTATTTTGTGCTGTTCAAAAGCAAACATGAATACATTACCAGCCAACGCTTGCAGAACAGCAGCAAAAGTGTTTACATCTTCAGAAGTAATACTTTGCAAGCTTGTTGATTGGTTTAGGTTTCCATACAGTATCTCTTATATATAAGTTACTCATATAAGGATTTAGAACTGTATAAAATAATGAGCTTAAAATCAAAATGTTTGCCTGGGGAAGTCTGCCTTATCAAATATTACTTAACAGGGATGCTAATGACTCACTTAACTCTGATGTTCAGCTCCTTAAATGAAGGGAACAGCTAAAGCATAGTAAAAAAATATTGCTGTTAATAAAGTTAGCAACTTCACATATAAATTTTCAATCCCCCTGTATTACTAAAATGCCAGTGAGCTCTGGTCCTTGGGCTAGATGTAGCAATAAAATTTAACAGACTGTAAGCATGCAAAATGTTTTATATAATCTGCAAATTTTAAAAATGATTGATAGGTTTTGAAAAGAGACACACTGTTCCTGAAGTCTAAACTTTTTCCAGTAATTACCACCAGGAAGGGATGACTAATTACAGTACTCTTTATGCTACACGATATACATAGCAGACAAATACACTGAAGAGTTTTGATTTAGGTGTTCTCCATTTGGTAGAAGGAGTTAACCTATTTTTGGAAAGAGACCTATGTGCCTGAAGGCTGTAGGCTGATGAAAGTCTTCGTACTGTGCTTTGTAGAATCAAAACATTTTCTGATGCTGCTGTAAGTCAAAGTCAAAGCTTTTGAATTCAATACAATACGCACAATTACTCAAAGTGCAATTACGTTATTATTATTAAAATTGCCATCCCTTTACTTTAGCACTGCAAATGACTTACATGCAAAACAGCGGTCGTAGGTTCTCATAACACAGTAGACATGTAACTTTCAGCAATGGCTGGACATGGCAAGACTGTTGAGATATCTGTTGCCTTCATATTGTCATCTTCTTAAGTCACTGTCTCTTTTTCAAGAATATTGATAATTTGAAAAAATATTTGTAGAAGCCTATTCCACGCTCATAAATTGATTTTGTGCTTACCTAAAAGAGAGGGGAAGCTCTAGCTTGGCTGAAGGCTTCTGCTGTGTTCTGCGGTGGGTCTGTTGCAGAGCCATCTGGAACTGGCTGCGTCCAGCACAGGGCAGGCCCTGACCTCCTCCCACAGCAGCCACCCCTGCAGCTCCCCCTCTACCAAAACCTCGCCACCTACACCAAACACCATCAGGAATTTTCACTCAATGCCACGCACACAAGCAAAGTAAAACAAGGACTTCATTCCCCACTTCCCATGGGCAGGCAGGTGTTCAGCCATCTCCAGGAAAGCAGGGCTCCATCATGGGTAACGGTGACTTGGAAAGACAAATGCCATCTCTCCAAACATCGCCCGCTTCTTCCTTCTTCTTCCCCCAGCTTTATGTGCTGAGCATGATGTCATATGGTATGGGATATCCCTTCGGTCAGTTGGGGTCAGCTGTCCCGGCTGTGTTCTCTCCCAACTCCTTGTGCACCCCCAGCCTCCTCGCTGGTGGGGTGGGGTGAGAAGCAGAAAAGCCCTTGGCTCTGTGTCAGCACTGCTCAGCAGCAACACAAACATCCCTGTGTTTTCAATGCTGTTTTCAGCACAAATCCAAACCATAGCCCCATGCTAGCTACTATGAAGAAAATTAACTCTATCCCAGCCAAAACTAGCACAGCTGGGTTTCAAAAACACAGTTTCTTTGTAGCGGAAACCTTAGGAAAGCTCCAAAAGCCAGAGTGAAAAGACCGATGGTTTTGAAGTATTTCATAGCCTGAAAACTCTATTTATTTTTCTAACTTTCTTCTGATGGCCTTCAGCATTTCCAGATTTAAAACCACCTTCAGATAATTTAAAACCAAAACAAGACCTGAATAAATAGTATCTGAGATTTCTTGGAGAAAATATGGTGAGATAAACTGATTTTAGAAGGAGTAGGATGAGAAAGGAGGGGAAAAGAGGCTGAAATGCCATTGTGAATTCTTTGTTTCAACTGCAAATGAGAACAGCTCACAATAGTTATCACTGCTTTAGAAAAGAGTTTTATACTGACAGCAAATGATGCTTAACATGCTAGGCTATAAAGACTCAGGAACATTTATGTTCTTCTGTAAAGGCCATTTATCTTCTTGTATTCTTGCAGATGAACTGGTTGTCTTCTATGTTTTATTGCTCATTTGCTCTCCTACGCTAACTTGCTACCTGCAAATACAGTTTCTGTTTCTCAGTGCTGAGAATACTGTGTAATTGTTTGACAGTGGTTTAACCTACTAAGTGTTTCACAGAACAGCCCCATGTTCTGTGCACTGATAATTATTTAAACTCCATCTGTAAAAAATCCCCTCACTTAGTTTCCGTCGGTTTCCTAGGAATGTTTTTTTTGTTTTCACTACTTGTTAAAGCTTCCTATTTACTTTATCAAGGATAAGAAAAGTACATTGATGATGAATTTAGGATTCAAGTGTAATCTTGTAATACAAGCTTACTGAATTCTGCCTGTTATAATCTAGACAGAGTACAGAATTAGAAGCCACTCTAGTGTAATCCATAAATCATATTCTTTTCTCTGGTTTGTTGACATTTTCAACAACTGCTGCAGTCAAGTGATGAGTGATGGATGAAGTGTTCTGCACTTAATCTGGTCCTGTGCTGTTGCTCAGAGTTGCAGTGTGCTATGAAATGGCTTCTAAGGTCTTCCACAGGGGCATCGGTACCTGCACAATGACCCTTACACATCCCTCAGGTTCCTCACCGGCCTTGATCGTCCCTGCTCGGTAGAAGTGCTTGAGGTGAAGGAGCAAGGATAAAGCTTCTAAGTATGGGGCGACATTTTCACCACAACAAAATAAAAAAATATTAATGGGACTCATGCTCCAAAGTCCTCTGAGCACATCTGAAATCGCACTGTTTGTGCTCTTGCGGAGAGGATGAGGTACAGTCCCGCTGAGCATGGTTATCTCTGGTCTATGCACTGAAAACGGTGCTAGGAACCGTCTGGGGACAGGCTGCTCCAGTGGGATGCCCCTGCTCACAATGCTTCAGGAAAAATTTGGATTAAAGGCAGAATCCAAAGAATTTTCAGACCATCAGTGAAAGGCTTAGAGAGAAGCTGCAGCAATTACTGCAGTTGTCGTTGGAGCAAGGGAGTATATTCCAGACATATTTACATGTTAGCTAAGGAAAAGAAAGTCTCTTACTCCTTTTAAGAAGACTTTTAATCATATTTTTCTCATTGTATTTTGTCCAGCCTTCCTACGCATCAATGAAACATTATTTTTCTCTTCTTTCTTGTGGGTTTTCAACTCTGTTAATCAAAATCAACAGAGAATTAATTCACAGATGATCATTTTTTCTTTTCTTCCCAACTCCCTGGAAAGATATTCTGCAAAGCAAGAAACTCTTTATTGTAAACTTTTTGGCCTGAAATATTTTCTTAAGAGAAAAGTGAGAAGGACGGTTTTATCCTATAAAGAATGAACATTTGACTTCCAAGTTCTCCTCCTTTCTGTTTCGTCTCCCCTTGTTATGCGCTTTCTGTTGTATTTCAAAGAATGTTTATGGTATGGTACTAAAAATCTGTGGCACTCTTTGAAAATGTACAAACCATACTTAGTGGTTTTGCTGAATGTAACAACTTAAAATAAACATCATTTCCTTTAGCAGAAATATACAGCTTCATAACAGGCACCCAATTCAGAGGGTTGGATAAAATTCCAAATTGTCCCAGAATTCAGAAAGCATTTCTGATCTAGTTAGGGCTTTCACTAAAACATCTTTCATTAAATCATTCCCACAGACATTCACCTATTCAAGAAACTGTTGGGTCCAAGTACATCTCTTTTCAAGTCAAGCTTACTGCTTCATCAATGAAAGTGGGAACAAACCTATTTCAAATTATGGTGTCAAGACTCAGTAGCTGTAACGGTTTTTATGAGAAGGTGAGAATTGGGAAACTGGGAGCATGTAGAGCCTGTCGCGTGACTTGGTCATGTCCCTGTCTCACAGGACTAAGCCCTGGGTCCCCTGACCCTCCATGTGATGCTCCTGGTGCTCTTGGGCATAATTATTACGTTTTGCAGGGTTACTTTTTTTCAGTTCAGTGTCTAATAACGTGGCCACTCAGCTGTAACCCATCACAGTGATATTTGTCTATCATGAAACTGAGGATATATACACTAAGAGGACATAAGGGTACAAAACCTTCTATGGTGGTGTTAGATGGATTTGGTTTGGTTTCAAGAAAGCTAACTGGTTCATTCAAAAAAAAAAAAAAAAAAAGTCTTTGGGATTATATTGCAATATTTATGCAGTGTGGAAGTGCCAGGAACAGGATTTGTAGTGAAGTGGGTAGCTAAATTGTTTGACCAGCTATACATACCCTATGCATGCTTGATACCCTCATAATAATTTTTATAGTCATTTTCTGCAGTAGGGATAATATGCCTCAGTCTTTAGTGATATATTCTGTCGATAAGCCTGGCAAAAGTTTAGATACATTTTATGTCTCAGCTATTTTACACCTTCCCTTCCCTTCCCTCCCCTCCCCTCCCCTCCCCTCTCCTCTCCTCTCTTTTCTCCTTCCTTTCTCCCTTCTTTTCTTTTCTTTTCTTTTCTTTTCTTTTCTTTTCTTTTCTTTTCTTTTCTTTTCTTTTCTTTTCTTTTCTTTTCTTTTCTTTTCTTTTCTTTTCTTTTCTTTTCTTTTCTTTTCTTTTCTTTTCTTTTCTTCCCTTCCTTTCCTTTCCTTTCCTTTCCTTTCCTTTCCTTTCCTTTCCTTTCCTTTCCTTTCCTTTCCTTTCCTTTCCTTTCCTTTCCTTTCCTTTCCTTTCCTTTCCTTTCCTTTCCTTTCCTTTCCTTTCCTTTCCTTTCCTTTCCTTTCCTTTTCTCTCTTCTCTTCTCTTCTCTTCTCTTCTCTTCTCTTCTCTTCTCTTCTCTTCTCTTCTCTTCTCTTCTCTTCTCTTCTCTTCTTTTCACAGGAGGACATTTTAAATAGCTATGTCTCTGTCTATGAGAAAAGGAGCAAGAAGGAATACATTTTTGCCTCAAACTATTGATAATGCATGGTTTTCTCCTTTAAATTGTTCACTGTCCATATGTTTTTGGAGTATAGTGTGTTTGGACAGCATGCAAATTTCACAAGGATAATTTTATTATTAAATACAAATTCTCATCATTTCATATTACACATGCACTCTTAATCCCCTTACAAGTGGCTATCGCACCCATCAGATTTGTTCCTGTAGTCAGTTGTTTCTTTGGCACAGCTGCCCTATTATGGCAAACAATCAGCATTTTAACTATAGCTTAAAGTTTAGATTGACCTGGGTCCTTTAGATAGAAGCTCATTTTTTCCCAGGCACCATTGTTGGTTTTTCAATTTCAGTGTAGTTTAGGGAGTGTTTGCACTGGATACATTTAAATCACTCTAAATTGAAAACCTTCAAAGGTGTTTGGCTTCTGGCATACCTGTGTGGACTAGTATGTGGGTGACATGCTCAAATTATCTTAGATATCTGGGTCAGCTGTTCTCAAGGATTTACCTACATTAGGGAAAAAATACTGCAGTACATTTCCAAAGGTTTTGAGCAATTGTGGTTGCTGTAACGTAAATAGCTCTCTCTGGGACTTGCCCACCGGTTAGTCAGTGCTGCTAATGTGGAAAATGAATGTTTTTGCTAAACATGATAAATTGGGCTATGATATATGCATATCTGTGCCTTGGCCCTGAGTATCTCTGCTTCGCATGCTTCTCCCTCTCATTTTAGTGAACATTAGGTCCATTTTTGCAGAAACCATGCAAAATTGTCCTAATGCTTTAGAAACATTTTGCAGTTGCCTCATCTATTTGTGCCCTTGGGATGTAATCCTTCCCAATAACTCAAAAGAGAAAACCCTACCAGTTCACGAGTGTCCTAAGTGGCAGTTCATACAGATATATGTATATATATATATGCCTCTGTGTGTGACGCTTCAGATTCTGCAAAGTGCTTGGTAATATACAGCAATTAAAACTTGTCAGTGCTTTACTAAGTCATATTGATGAGACAGAACCCACATTGGGTGAGAGAATCCAAACTCACTATCTCTCCCTGTCCCAAATCTTGGCTATTTTAATGATACAGAAGTAAAGACTGTAGAGGACTGGTGCAGTAAGTTATCCTATGTTATTAGAAGAAGAAAAATTATTTCTGCCTCTCTTCCTCAACTTTTCCATCAGCTTCTCCTAGAAAACAGCAGTGGGGTTTCTGAGCTTTTGCTTTTCCTTGACTCTGTCATGTTATTTTTGAGATAATTCAGACTGACTTAGTTACCGTGATGTCAAGCCTGAGAAACTGCACTGACTGCACTAAATGTACTTGGGTGGGTGTAACCACAGCAGGAGAATTTGGCAGCATGGCCATGAAAAGGATCTAGCAAACAGGACTGCATATAATTTGGGTAACAGCGAATAAGGAGAGATGTGCAAATCCACTCCAGCCTGAGGCTTTGAACACTACTTCATTCCCTCCCACTGGAGTTTTAATACTATATATATAGAAAAACAAAGCCCATTGGCACCTTGATGCCATGATACAACGTGATTTCTGTTCAGCTGGAGCACTGTCCCTACCCCTACCTGGAAAGCTGCACTATTAGTAACCACTATCTCCTCGAACAGATAATATTTCTAAACATGCTATTTCTACCCCTAATCATAGCAAACTCTAGAGGGTGCAAATTTGTTCCACTCCTCTGGGAGTCTGCCACAGGGAGTGATGATTGCCTGCATCCAAAGAGATCCTAAGGATAAATGCCAGGTTCTTTTTCCTTATCAGTTTCTCAGCTCCAAAGAATTGGTGGCATTCAACTTCCCTCCTTCTACATTCTTCCCACTCAATGTCCACCCACTGTTGTCACGTTACTGGTCACCACATCCAAATCTCTGTTTATGCCTGGGTTCTAGGACATTTTTACTATAAACTCTAATCTGTTCCCATGTAAGCAGTGCAATGGTTCTCAGTGATGCAGGTAAAGAGCATGCTATTATTTGTACCAAATCATTAATTTCTGGAGAATGAATCAGATCCTTTTATAAACCTCTATAAATAAAAAGTCTTGCTTTTCTACAGCTCCAAGAAACTAAAAACATTACACATTACCATTAGTTCGTAGGGGAAAAAAAACTAGAGAAAACATTCCCTTAATATGAAGACACTTTCTTTTACCCTAAAGTAAAAAATAACTGAAATAACTCTTTTTAACATAATAAGATTTTAGAAATCTACTTGCAAAGGCTTGCAAAATCTTTCTAAATTAAGTACATTATTCAAGCTGTTGTCTTCACCATTCCTTCGGTGGCTACAGAGCCTGCAAGAAAAAGGACCAAATACGAAGCACAGAGTGTCTGGAAAAAGAAGCTTTAAAATAGTACTTGGCATTTTCCAGTTTATTGCACTGAATGTTAATGCACATTGGGAATTCATAAACACAGAGAAATGATTTAGACTTCCCTTCCTGCATAAAAAACACAGCAGGACAGAGAAGTGCAAAACCTGATATTATGCTGTGTACAGCTAGGATCCAATTATGTGAACACTATTTTCACCTCAGCTAGTTCGTTGCCCCTACTCTAGGCTGTACCTAGATTCCACCTGGGAGGAAAGGCTGGGCGAAGCACGTAAAGGACAGCTTTAGTTTACCTTGTTCAGGTACTAGTATGCATGGCCGTGTGTATAGACATTACTTGATGGAGATGAGCCCGTGGACCCAAGCGCTGGCGCGCGATTGCCCAGTACGCCCCTGCCGCGGTCACGGTCCCTAGCCCAGTTCTGGCCGATGCCGGTTAGCGCTCTCCCGGGGAACGGGCTGGGGACAGCAAAGGCCAGCGATGGCTCCCAGTTGGCGCTGCAGTCCAGGCCGCTCTATTTTTGGGAAATGAAGGGAATGTGGCTGTGTAGACGTGAGCTATTCTGTGACACTTGCCCTCAGGGCCAGCACGCAGTCACGGCTTGTTCTAGTTGCCAGCACAGGCATAGCCCACATAACCCGGTTTTAGCTACCTGAGCCAGTCCACAGGGTCTCTGGCGGGCTCCCTTCACATCCCACACTCGCGCTCCCTGCTCTGGTAGCTGAATTACAGCTAGCTCCGTTCGGGTAAGACTCTCTGCTGTGGCCCATCCAGTTAATCGCAGCACAGCCCGCAGCAGCAGAATGAGAAGCAATGGGCTCGCTGACGAGGCTGCTGGCTATGTCAGGAGCTCTATTCTGAGACGGTTAAAAGGGGAAAGGTGCTAAAACATGCTGCGCCTTTCATGTGAGCTGGCATCTTCCTTTTCAATGGAAAGGAAGTGGGACTGCTGTACTCTCTCTATATATATTTGACAGTGCTAATCCCCAAGGTGTCTCACTCTGCCAAAGCTACCATGGATCATCTTGGTGGCACTTGTCAGTGAAATCAAAAACTCTTTCAAGAAAATAAATCCATATGTACACACACATATACACACTCATATATATGTATATATAGCAAGTTATTGACTGCTCCTTAGTCCTTTTTGTTCCCTTTCTGTTCCAGGCTTAGAGAACATTCCCCCTTGCTGGTTTTATTCACGTTTTTTTAAGAAATGCCATCCAAAACCATTGTTGGAGCAGCTTATTTGTTATGAGGGTCAGCTTCCTTCTCTTTTGGTTTAACTGAGAATTTTTGGGAAAAAAAATTAAAACAGATTTTTTGGCATACTAAAAAACCGTGTTTGCCTAACAAAAAAATCTCTGTGTCTGTATGCAGTGAATTGTTTTCATGTGATTCTAGCTAACTTAAACAACTTGAAAGACATCTCTGGCAGATGGGATGGAAAATTAAAATATAAAGGGAAGCCAGCCCTCATTCAAATAAAAAAATATCATCTCTGCTATCCCTCTGGCAGGTTACATGGAGTCCAGACAAGTGAGTGAAATTCCTAAGAGAAAGAGTTACTCCACATCTTCTGTTTCACAGACTGGCCAGCACAAAAATAACATTCTAGCTTAAATTATGTACCTTTAATCAAGGCTTCCCAGGTACTGCAAAGGAATTGCACGAGTTTAGTTATATAAGTAACATTTTTTGCTGTCCCTGACAGAACATTGTGGAAATACTGATTATGTCTATGGGACATCCTGCAGTGACATCCAAAGAGATCCAGCCCTGGAAGGTCAGGACATCATCAGCCAGGGGTCTGAGCTAACCAGCTCTGCTCAAATGCAAGGTGTTAGCTGGAGCGAAAAAAAAGCCCCAGTAATGTGTCTGTGCTGCTTCCCGACCTAAGCAGTTCTGTGTGACACTGCCTGGCACAACGGAGACACATCCCTAGGAGATATCTTCAGCCTCGTATAAATTAGCAAATGCCAGGCTTACTCCAGTTGACATCATCTGGAGATTTCAATCATGTTTTGTCATTAGGAGACATGTCTGGATTTGAGAATGAAACCTAAGCACCCAGTGAATTCTCCCCATTCCTGAACTGCAAACTTTGCCTGGTCCATCTTGTTTGGATACTTCAATGTGTTGCCAATTTGCCAGTGGAAGGAAAGGAGGTATTATTTTCTTCTAGCATTTAGAGACACTACTTAGGTTATTTAGTTATTGAATCAGCATGACTTTTTGTTACACAGAAGGCTGGATGCATTAAAAACATGAGAGAATGAAGTTGAGCTTTCTTTTTAATGTTTTATTTTTAAATATTTTTAAAACCTAAAATTTAAAGTCAAGCAATCCAGAAACCTTGGTGCTACACTCAAATAGTGTACAAAATTACATGTTTGAACCAGTTTTTTGAAATGCTTTCCCTCATTTTAATCTGGCATCTAGCAGTAGTGAAAATGTCCATGGTGTTCACTGGGGCAAAGCCTAGGAAATAATAAAGAAGCTTGTGAAAACTTATTTGAACTTTGAGACCTGTGAGAATTCAAAGCTCTTTGTTGATCTGTATAAACATGAAACTGAGAACTGCCAACAGTTTTATGAAAAATGAAAATCCAAAAATGCCACTCCTAGGGAAACAATAGGCATATAAATGACAGTAGATTATGGAGTGGACCCTGGAATTCCCTAGTGATGGAGTTAGGTATTACTGTGAGTAGAAAATCAATCTGTATGCTTTCAGCAGAAAAAAAAAAAATGGTTTTGAAAAATTCACAACTTGAAGTATTTTATCAAAAAATTCTATCTGTAACATCCAGCACTTTTTCTTTATTTCCACATTAATAACTCTCAGAATGAGAAATATTAGTAATGCCCTGTCTTCCTTCTCAGTCTGCCACTGCTTTGATGACATCATTTTTTCCTATTCTATGTAATAGCATATGACATTCAAATGGTTCATAGTCACTAGTCTGTTTCTGGCTGGCAGTATCATTTTACGTATGCTTATCAGATTCCCACTGCACGGAATTGCGCTCCCTACTAAGGTAGGGCCATGAAAAAAACAGACTGCTGTCAGGTGCCCTCAAAATCATTCACTTTTTATTGTGGCTCTATCTTCTGTCTCCTATCTGTTTTCTCTACAAAAGACTCATTATTAATTGGGTTTTGATGTAGCTTCTACCACAAGCCTATTCTTTTCTTTCCAGAAAAAGAAGGGGATAGTCTTCTCAGAATGTATAGCGTGATTCACCCCCATCTCGTGGTCCTTTCTCTCTCCTCTCCCACTGTATCAGTAAAAGGGATGACTTTTTCTTCTTACTGATCACCTACAGCATTCCATTTGTCCCTTTATCTCAGAGGAAGTTTTTTTAGTATTCAGAATTAGCATTACACCTGGGAAAGAAAAGCCTGGTGGCAATAACAACAACAACAACATGTTACTCAATACAGAAACATACATAGATAAAGATACACCTACATGTAATCCAAGTGTCTCTTCATTTTTACTACTACATACATTTTTTGTTAGTTTTCCCTTTAGCTGGCAAAGTAGCAAACATATTCTAGACATTACTGAGAAAGTGAACATTTTTATATTCTATAACATTGTTCTGTAAGTTTGCTTTAACATAGATTTCAAGCCTTTTTGGAACAGAGAGGCTTCTTGAGACCCTAGGAGCAGACCAACTGCCATTGTACAAACTTATACACACAACAGAGTACAAAGTCCTGTTATTTCAGAAGATATAATTAAATAATAGCATTTCAGGACTGGAGACTGTTGTAGCAAGAAGGGGTTTCTGGCTGCAAACAATCTCATCTCCAAACGTGCTTGTTTATCGACTTTATGGACACTGTTTCCATAATATTCTTGTGATGGCTGCATTCATTGTGCTCATTTATGCATTCAAAGATCAAATAGCTTCTGAAGCTACTAAGCTTATAACCAAATTTACTGTAGTTAATCTTATGCATATGTTTGAGACGTCTGCCAAAAAGACGCACATCAGATGCACCGCATAGACTTGTTTAGAGGCAGCTCTTAAGCCTAACCAGCAGGAGCAATTCAACAGCATCCTTTCAAAAAACGGCTGAGATGTCACAAGCGTAGAAGGCAGGAGCTGACCATCCAGTTGAATATGAATTTTGGGTACCAAAAGGGTATCCAAGCAGAAGAATGCCACCCAACAAGAATCCTTCTGGAGAAAAGGAGGGATAAAGAGATGTTTTATCTATCTCTGGTGCATCGCCCAGGAAGGCCCAGCCTTGGGGATGGATGAGGCTCCGGGAGCTGCCCAAGGTTCACGACTCACAGACCTCTCTTTGACCCTAATCCCACTACAGAGGGAATAAGCAGGTGTGATTTCTCAACCTCACGCTCTTTGTTCCTGTCTTTTGTCTTGAAATCTTAGCTGGGGACAAAGTCTGAACTCCATTAAACATTTACAATATTTTCAAACTCGGTGTACATCTGATAGCACTAAATTCCTATCATATTAGCAAAACCTTAACAGAGGCTACTATTATTATCAATTTACAATGGATTTTTAAATCAACTGAATACTGCTCTGACAGCTGTGAAATGATTATCTATGCAAAAAGGATAATGGTAATCCCATGTCATGCCATGCACTTGCAGGGATTACGAAAGATTTCATAGCAGTCCTGTCCTTCTCACACTGATTTCTCATATACAGTGGCAGGGGCAGAATTGTAACACTGCCCATGTGGAGCAAATAAAGCTAGGACAAGTTCACCATACCGTTCAATCCACTTTAAACATGAATTTTTGACAGTACCACAAGCAAGTGGTTTGGCCACAAGGAAACTCACCTGCATTGATTCTTGCAAGGTTGGGTTTTTTTTTAATTATTATTTATGTATCTATTGCAAGAGGCAAGAAAACAGTAATGTTTAAAAAATCAACAAGATGTAATAGTTGTTGGAAATTCTTCAGGGGATTAAAGCTTTAGGTGAAGTCTCACACATTTTATGTATGAGACAAAGTTGTACAGAAAAATGCTATGGCTAAATCAGACTTATTCAACTCTGTAAAACCCCAGTAACATGATTTTCTGCATCTTCTGTCCCTACATATCCTTGGGTTTAATTGCCATTTTAGTTTTCATTTGAATTTTCTTTTTCCAAGCACTGCAAAAAGATCTTAAAAAAAAAAATTTCAGCAAACAAACAAACAAACAAAAAAAAAAAACCAAAACCAAAACAAACAAAAAAAAACAGTCTAATGGGATATAGCAAGCCATAAACTTTGGAATTCCACACTCAATTTCACTTCCAATTTTTTGAAATAGAAGTTCATAATTTTTAAAGAAATATGAGGTTTGTAGATTTCCCCCTGTTCAGATACTTTGAAAGCTCCTCTTTGCACCCTAACTCAGAAAGGCTTTTAAAATGAATTTCAATGAGGACTTTCAATCATCTTTATCAAAAATGGTCTTAAACTTTTCAAGAATTAAAAAAGATAAGAAGGGCTAGAATTTTTTTACCACCTTTTGCCAGTATTTACTAGTCTGCATCACTAGTAGCCTACAGATTATATATAGTGCTTTTTATCTTCAGGGAAAGAAGAACTCCAAATTGTTAATTCACAGATATTTCTTTTCAAGTTTTGCATACTTTTCTGACACATGAGTGTTCTGTGATATATTAAAATGTAAGTCCCTCCTCTTTTGCTTTTCTATAATTTAAATAATTACCTGAATAAAGCATGAGAATTATGGGCTTTCACGTTTCCCAGTTCAATCATGCTAATTTATCTTCTGGCAGAGAATTTCAAACAAAATTACTGTCTCATTCTGAGACATGATGTTAATAAAAGATATTAATTACTTCTTAGAAGGCATATTTCTTTATCCAGACCACAAATTTAAAAAGAGGTTTGCCAGAAAAGAACAAACTCTGCTTTAGTTCTCCCTCCTCTGACAAGCAGAGAATTTGTCTCACTCAGATTCATAGGAAAAAAGCCCTTTTTTCTCCTTCTCATTGAAAACCTTTCCATCTATTTCTTCTGTATCCTCACCAACCACAGGCGCCATCACTTTCTTTAATGCCATTTAGGATACATTTACTTTGAAAACTCACCTTCCTAGCTTTGAAAATGTACATGAAGATCTCTGGTGTCTAATCAAAGCAAATGGAGAATACAGACTATATTCTACACTATTTTCCTTTCTACAAGAAAGGAAATCCTTTCTTGTTCAGATTCATATACTATACCCTGCTGATAAACCAGGCAATTTTAACTCAAATTTTAATAGAAGAAGGCCATGCAATAAAAAAAGAATGAGCAAAAGTGCTGAATGCATGTCAAAGGTTTTATACAGCATGAATTGTTCACCATTTAGGAAGAAAATCTCTTCAGATTTAATTATCTGTTTGTCGGTATGCCTGGGAAAGCATGGCTGGATCAGTTTTGAAATGCCAAATATAAATACAAAATACCTGATGAAGTTTGCAAATTTGTTTCTGCTTTTCTGTTGAGGGGTGTGGAGGAGAGCTGTGATTACTGAGAAAATTGGCAGTAGAAGAGACAGGGCTAACATATTTTTTTTCCTCTTCATTCAGTGGAACATAGACAATAGACTATTCTGGCGGCAGATTCTGCCGCAATGCAAAAGGATTTATCACAGGCTGGTTTTCTCACAATAAACCAAAACAACAGAAGGAAACTAATTTACCTTTTCAAATAGCATGGCCCAGAGATGCAAAGCAAGCTGCAAAGAGACAAATACATTGGAAGGTATACTAGAAAAAGAAATATGCAGATAAAACCCAGAAGGACCAGATGCTAAAAATATAATGACCTCTCATCTTCCCTCCACTGTTACCCAACATTAAAGCATGATCTGTTGTCCTCTTGTTTGGTTGGGCACCACTTAATCTCTGCGTTTTGCTTATTCATGCTCCTTCCAAGCAGATTAAGGCACTGGACTATACAGAAGCCTCCATTTAAGTTGCCCATATTTCTGTCAGTTTTAACCTTTCTTCACAGTCTGTTGCTGTACTTCTGCCCAAAAGCAGCAAAAGCCGATCTGTTTTCTCCATTACCTTTGGTCTTTTAGAAGAGTTTCGCCTAATATACTGCACTTAGGTTGAGCATGAATTCAAAGTGCAAGTGATAATTGTGTTAGTATTCTATCAGCTTTTTGTATTAATTCTAGACAGAACTTGGAGTTCCCATGGAGTGAGAACCGCCTTCTCCTGGCTGTGCCGTTGACACGGTGATAAATGGAACACGTGCAATTCTTGCCATGGAGCTTGGCGCAGCTACCAGCAGCCTCACGTCGTCTTCTGCAACAGGAAACGCTGCGGCACCTTCAGCGTGATGGCATGTCCCATGTCACACAGCCCCCAGCTCCTCCTTTCATACAACAACCTTTTTGTCTAGAGAGTTTCTATTAAATGGTACTTGCCACCTCAGAAAAATCACTTTTGTCTTATATTCTTTTACAACACCATAAAGAGGTTGCTAATTAATTGACCCACCTACAGCAAGCCTTATATATTTGCATTTTAAAATGGATTCTATTTCCATTTGTGTTTATTTCTTACTTTCTTAAAACATTGATTATTCTCTTGACTTTTGCTCTTCAGAATAGTCTTCATTTCTCTGTTATCCTCAGTTTTGTTCATATTTTCTTCCGGACTAGGAACATTAGGTCCTGAAACTAACACTGAGCCTGATCCTACACTGAACAGTAAAACCAGAGTTAAGAAGAATGGCAAAAAAGTCACATTATCATACTTTATCCTGACAGCAATACAACTGAGGTAGAGTTTTCCAGTGTAAGCTCAAGTGAGCTTACTGGCTCTTCATGTTAATTTTAATTTTAATTTTAATTTTAATTAAGTTAATTGCTATTTTAATGCCTTTCTACTTTCTAAATTCTTGTTAAAGACTCACTTGTAGAAAAGAAAGGAAGCTCTGCATGCTTAATCAATACATAGAGACAAAGGCTCATGCATGTATCCATGTACCAGAAAACAGATTCAGACACCAAGAGGAAGGCAGACGCGGACTTCACTGTTAATATCTTGGCAGAACCTTAAGATGAGATTTTATTAAGCTCAACTCAAATGTTTATTTTAGAGGGCAAACACTACAAAGACTGAACTTATATGATAAGTGAGAAATAATTTTTGAAAGACTGAAATTTTGCTCAGAATGTATGGGGGGGTTTAACGGGACACATCAGACACACGTATAGGAACCCTCAGCACGAAAAATATGAGAACTATCTAGTGAAAGAGCATCAGCCATTAATTGACCCAAGCACCACGTAACTGGGCAATTTAAACAGAGAAGGCATTCAGCAGCCTTAGATAATCTCTGGGGAAAAATGGAGCCAACGCCTTACATACTAGTAAAAGCAATATTTTATAGTAAGCAATGACTTCTAATGATGAGTGAGCTGTGTGTCAGATGTGTCAGTGGTGAAAATACAAACCTGTGAGATGAACACAAGATCGCATAGCCTATAAAATGAAACTACCTTTTAAAACAAATCAAATTCTATCCCAGGTGGAATGATAAACAAAAGGGAGAGCTCCATGCTGAAACTACCCAATATATTTCAGTGTTAGGAGATCTATTTTTAATCTTGCTTCTGACCACATATTGTAAATATGCTAAAAGATAGTGCAGAGGAATGGAAAAAAATTCCAACTCCCTTAGACCAACAGTAGTGATCTAATTAAAAAAGATTCTGAATGGCCCCAAACCCAAGAGCAGGCTGGGAAAACTGCCGACTGTATCCTAATCCCTAACTCACTAGGGTCTCCGGCAGGGCTGAGACCAAAATTTAAAGGCTTACTTAGTCCTTCTGGATCTCTTTCCAGGTTTTTCCCCATGGAAGCCGCTCCTCTTTTTATTCATCTAGAAACACATGGTGCTGTGTTTTGACATTTCATTTTTGCTTTTCATTCCCATTCCTGTGTCTGGAGTCTCCACGTACTGTAAAACTCTAAGAAGTTTTTCATTTGTCAGTCACGTTCAGAATATTGTTCTACATTTCCCACAGAAGCAGCTTTCTACCCCACAGTGCAAATTCCAAATGGAAAGCAATATGAATAACTTTTGAATGCTTTCCTACTGCCAAGGCTTTCAGCTTTACCATGGAGGCTAAACAACTAAAAATTCAACCGGTTATCCCAGGTACTTGGGAACACCAGCTGTAGGTGCTAAGGACCAAATCAGTAAAAGCCTCACCCTGATCCCAGGTATATCATGTAAATATGGGTTAGTTCCCTTGCTATGGATTTGCTCCATGGGTTGTATGGATTTGCCCCATCAGCATAAGTGAGACAGTATATTCGCAAGAACTTTTTTGTTCATAAATTCATTTCCATTTCCATTGTCGGTCATCAAGATGAAATGTTATAACTCTGGAATCAGCCTGTCACTTATATAATTTGAAAACCTCCTGACTATAGAGCTTGCAAGCATACTACTCCTACACACATGCACTCCTAGTCAAATTAACCTTCAAGTCAACGAGTATCTATTTTTTATATTATTTTCAGCATCTCATCTCTCCACAGTGTGCACTGGATAACATCATAGCTGATATGGTGCTAAATTCTTTGAGGCACAAGAAATGAAGTAAAAAGGGCTACAGACTAACTAACTACTGTCCTGAATACAGAAAGCCCAAGTCCAAAGATAAAAAGACTTTATCGAGTGGTGAAATGCCAGCAGAAAGTAAGAACAGAGAAACTCAGGGAAGACATAAAAAACATTATTTCCCACCTTGACAGCAGCACTAAAAGTGGGCTAGTAAGGAAATTAAAGCACTGGAGGCCACTATAATACATTATAAACAGATCAATACCATAAAATGTCACATGTATCTTCTTTCCAACATTTTCAATAACTAAACACTGACCTTTATAAAGAGGTACAGAGCTGTGAGAAATAATCTGATTCATTTTGGCTAATGCTATAAACCTAAAAGCATCAAAGAGAAAAGTCAAACCAAGAGATATTACTTACATTTGAAATGAGCTAAAGGCTTTCCTTTACTAAAAATGCTCTCTTTTCAGAAAAGTATCACAGACTCCTATAATCTACACTGGACATTTCAAATTTTCAATACTATCGCTAATTTGAGAAAAGAAAAAAAACCCAAACAGAAAAAAATCTGTCTCAAAAATTGCTGTTCCAGCAGTATCAAAGCATTTTATGAAAGTCTAGTGGTCTGATGAAAATTTCACATGCACGCTTCCTCACATCCAGGTTCAAATTTTGACCGGAACATGTGCCAGTCCTTAGACTAACCAGGAATGTTCCTGTGAAATTCAAATTATTTTTTTGTATCAGGCAGAGGACTGGTTTGAGACTGTCTCACTTCTCAGCTGACTGGCCTACCCATCTCTGAGTCACACTGAGCTGGAGCTCTCCCCTCTTCCTCCATGACCTCCAAAGGGAGTCTCTCCCAAAATTTCAAAACCTCAGATTTTTTCCATGATCAAATTGTCATTTTCTAAGCAACCCCACTGCTACTGTAAGTCATAGGCTTGAGTACCATAACTAAACTGCTAGATTAAATATTTCTCTGGTGTTTCCATTAGTTTGATGTAAAAATATTTAAGAAAGACTGAAAAAAATGCTAACGACAGCAGGGAACAATAGGATGGGATCAGTGGTGCTAAATGTTAATTTCCTTACTGACAGGATTATGAATCACAGTGCGCAAGTGAGAAGGAGAAATAAGAAGTACCTTTTTTGTTTTCATCTGATTGGAATGGTTGACTTATAAACTCATGCAGCTCTTTAAGAAAAGCATGTCTTGAAATAGCTGGTGTATTTAAAGGATTTCTAAAAGGATTTGGAAAACTAATTTTAATCAGGCACATTCCAGCTACGTTATGGGTTCTGATTTATGTTTGCTTAGGGAGGAGGGTTATGTATACTTATTTTGAATCTATCATTCATGTATTAGCTGTCTATGTCATGAA
The DNA here is from genome assembly GCF_011004875.1 of Balearica regulorum gibbericeps. Taxonomy (NCBI): domain Eukaryota; kingdom Metazoa; phylum Chordata; class Aves; order Gruiformes; family Gruidae; genus Balearica; species Balearica regulorum. Next base: position 35,232,107 of record NC_046187.1, on the reverse strand, counting down.
CAGCATCTGAGGGAAGAGCTGATCCCGGGTCTGGAGAAGACATACAAAGCTAGATATCCATCTGTGCAGAAATCTGATTGTTGGGATTTATAGTCATGGCATCTTTCCTTACTAAATGTTTTCTCTGAGGCTGTAACTCCATATGTTATTGTACGGGACAGCGAGAGAAAACCTTTTAAGTACCAAAATCAATGTAGAGCAACTGTGAAGAATAGCAGCAATTATAGCAAAAGCTGTAGTTGGATAAAGCCAGACTATTCTTCTATGCATTCACACATAACCCAAGACTGAAATCCAGCTCAATTATTTCTAGGTTTACAGAAAAAAGTAGAGGGAATGTCTTTAAAAAAAGACTACATTTTGCTTTCTGTTGTAATACTTTGAATTGTTTTATTTTTCTTCAGAGATGGACACTGCCTACCCACGAGGCAATGCTATATGCTGGAGACGGTAATATCTGATGTTATAGCTTACATAAAAGGGAAATGTTCTCTCTCTCCATTCCTCTTTTAGTTAGCCAGGACAGGCACATATTTTATGGGTATCAAGCACGAATACCGAAAGCACGATAGAGGCAGTGGCTTCTGAATTTCAATAGAAAATTTTTCCAGTCAGGAAAACCAGCTCCCAGCAGCACTCTGAAAGAGCTGTAGTAAGAAAGACCCAGCATTATCTTAAGACTCAATATGTTCCTTTCAGTGGGAAAATGGAAAGCCATCATTTTACATGAAATTCCCTAAATAGCCTTGCTGATGATTTTTTGACTGTATTTTTTTTAAAGTGGAATTTCAGTTCTACATGCCAAAGGAGATGGGCTGCTGATTAAACTTGTTTGATCACACACCAGCAGACTGAAGACCTCCCACTGCCTGCTCTAACTGCTCCCTCACTTTCTCAAATGCACGTCTTGACTATTTTGACTTCATCTGTAGCCTTGTGTAATAAAAACCAAGTCATTTGTCTGGTATGCATTTATATCACTACGATACCAGTCCTGTTTTCACAAATTGATTTTCAGTGTGTCACTTCCACGTATGTTACCATATCGCACTTTCCAAAGCTACCCCAAAATATTTATGATGAGATGCTCATACTAATGCAGACCTGAAACTACATTCCTAACATAAAGCTGCTTTTCAATACATATTCCATGGAACAATTTTCTTCGAAAACAGTAACACAGCGATGTTTTTGGCTGGTACTTTACTAATGCTACACACAACATCTGTCCAAAAGAAAAATTCATGTCAGAATAATTAACAATACATGTCGCGACTCATTAGGATCAGCCCATGAAACTATTGCTGCTGGCAACACAAGTGACACACACAAATCAGCCAGTGGCAAAGACGTGTCACTCCCTCTAATCACAGGAGGGGGGGAAACATGAGATCTCTGCTGATCACAAGTACTTTCTCAATTTAAATTTAATACTCATGTTGATTAAAAGGTTTTTCACTTTAATTTTACTTAATCAGATAGAAAGACTTGGTACCATGCGTATGAGGCAGTATCTATGACTCACAGTAAACTGCTCCTTAACAGAATGAATGCAGAATACAGTTCTCACACAAAAAGGGAGGAAATTATGTTTGTAACTACACCATTCCTTGAAAAACAGCAAGGTTCATAATAAACTACATAATGAAATAGTATCATACCTTTTTATCAGACATAATAAAAGTAGCATGAACATGTGATACCTTTTTATTAAATGACCAGAGTATTACTGAAGGCAGACAAAAACTATCCCTTTCTTGACAAGACAAATTAAGGTAGAAATAAAAAACTAAAGGTAACTTCTTCCAAAATTTCAGAATATTATGTGCAAGAAGGCATGATTATAGCTTGATTATAGTTTATATCTATGCACAGTTCTCAGGATTGTATGAACAGTCAGCTCACCATCTAACTGGTTATTCAGCCTCACAGCAATCATGCTTGTACAACTGCAAGAGAGATGTTGAATATTGGCACACATAGTTTTGTTGCAAAAATATTACCATCGGTTTCTTGCGGTAGAGGACTGAGGTCATGTCTACAGCAGAAAGTTCTTCTGCCAGGACTTTGGCCTGATTACAGCTCGTACACATTGCACTGGAAGGACAGATACGTACTTGCTGAGCTGCCTTTCCTAGTGCCAAGTGTCCTCCTCTCAAAGTCCATTTTGGCAAAAGATATGGTAATATACACTTTCTATTGAGCCTAGCAACTCTCTAGAGCACAGTTCCTCAGGGACATCTTGAAGTGTGTTGTGGAATACCAACAAGGAGCTCAGGTTCGAATTCTCGTAATTCCCTTTCTTCCAGCCCGCTACGTTTTCCCCATTCTTTGATATTCACATTTCTGGTTTAGATTTTTCATGACGCCTTTTCATCTTTCTGTTCAATCTCTCAACCAGAAATAGGGCCCCAGAGAGACAAGCAGCATACCAGAGCCTGCTCACAGGCAAAAACTCCCCGCAGACTCTACTCCCAAGGCAGCCAGTGGAGCTGTGGTAGACACCAAGTGGAGTGGCTCATGATGGCAGTGCATGAAAAGGGCAAGACGTCCTAGACATCTGATGATCAGCACTGCACAGCACAGCAGACGGAAGCAAGCGTTAAAGAATGTGCCACGTTATAATGCTGTACAAATCCAGGAACATCATCAGTCACGCCAAATTTCACAAAGGTTGAAATGTCCTCTGGCACAGAGACGCTGGTGACAGCAGATGGAGATTGTTCATTTGCCAACCCTCGGCCCAGATGCTGATTCACTGGGGGTGACAAGGGCCAGGGAGTTTACGGTGCATCTGATCCCTCCCTTAGCACTGTTACATGGGCTTACTCTGCTCTGGCATAGCACAATACCTGCACAGCCTTCCTCTTTTTTCTTCTCCAAAATTTGGCTCTGTCTGGCCAAGAGAGATTAATGAGGTTGGGGCTGGAAAGCCCAGCACGGGAACAGATAGTCAGGTGTGCCAGGACTCCGGCAACAGGAACAACAGGCAGATTTGAAATAATGGGACGCCTGAAGTTTGGAAGAGGCAAAAATATGGTGCATAACCCAGTTTGACTCACCACATTGTGTCTCTGAGTACGTGGGAACAGAGGAACAGCTACACTGGCTCACAAAAAGCCTGACTAGCCTCCTAGCTCTCTGACAGTGGCCAGCGACAGACGCTGAGAGAAAAGAGGAGACCACGCATGTGGTGGCACTTCTCCAGAACACCCTCCCAGCCTCAGGGCTTCCTAGGTCAGAGGTTTTCACGTTGTATTTCGTAGCCTTTGATGAAATCCTTTTCCAGTAACTTGTGTTGTTGCTTTTTGAAACCCTGTAAAATTTTAGTATCTACAACAAGCTGTGGTAAGCAGCTCTACAATCTTTGGGAAGTTGCCTATGGAACTACATTAATGAGTTTGCTTTGAACAGGTAGCTAATTTAATCTGATGCTTATTATATTTTATACTGAAGGAGACAGCAAGAAATTGCTCACTATTTACTGTTTCATGGCCACGTGGGACCTCATAGTCTTCTATGATAGCACCCAGACTTAGGCAAAGCGGATGCTTCATGAACAGCATTCACTAGGTGGGGAAGGTATGTGATGCTGCAGCCTTATAAATACAAAATCTTTTCCAACAAAACCAATAGGAATACAATGTTGGGACGTACATTTGTGGATTTAAAGAGCCAGTGCTGACCTTAGGTGGCCATTTGCTCATTTGCTTCCTTGGTTTATAATGACTAGCAATAGAGAACCGTTTGCCTTTTTTCTGAACAGGGACAACAAAGCTGTTGAACGTGTACCAAACAGACTGAAAAATCCTGGCAGTGACTCACGGCTAGCCTGAACTGAAATGAGTTGCTACTGCATGTTATGTTTTCCACAATATTTGTGGAGCGAAAACTAGCTGGATGGAGGAGTGAAGTGTAAGGACTGCTGGTTTGGAATAACCTGGCACAATCAGAAGAGCTCAACAAGGCTGTAAAGATCCCTTTAACAGTCAGGATTGCACGGTGTGCCGCTTTTGTCTAGTTGTTTGCATAGTTGGCTTGGCTTTGGATTTTTCATAACTTGTAAATGCCTGTTATAAATAGGGTAGAGGGAATGTTAGAGCCTGTAAATATGTATAAATAGGAATGTCATACTTATTAGCTAGATCATGATTTGAAAACAAATTTATAGAAAATTGTGATAAACTGTGCAAATAGTGATATACTTCAGAGCTTCTGAACTTGAACATTAATACTTTTTTTTTTAAACTTAGTCACACTAAGGTGTGCATGAAGTGTTTTCTGACACATCCTGTATTTTTCCCCACAGGCCAGTGTGTGTTTCCTTCTAGTTCTTTGTCTTATCCATGGAAGTCCTGTTACACGCTTCATAGACCTCCCGCAGCTTTCACTGTATTTGTCTTGTACTTTCTGCTTTTCTTCAGCCATGTTGTGCATTAACCCTTCGTGCTTCTCCTTGGACTCAAGCATGCTCAGCCGTTGTATCATGCACTCCCACCCATCCCTACTATTACACTTGGCAAGCACCAGGGATGTAAGCTGCCCTGCTTTTTCCAATTTTCTTTTCCTAATCAAGGTCAATTAGCAGGGCGCTCTGACTTTGAAAAAGGCAAATATGCACATTGAATAAAATGACAAGTGAGGAAAAATAAAAGCACCTTGGTGAAAATTTGAAAAGGGTTAGATTTTCTTCAGGGCTGTTGTTGTGGTTTAACTCCAGCCAGCAACTAAACACAACACAGCTGCTCACTCACTCCTCACCCCCCAGCAGGATAGGGGGGAAGAGAATAGCAAGGGTAAAAGTAAGAAAACTCATGGGTTGAGATAAGAACAGCTTAATAATTGCAATAAAATATAATAATAATAGTAATAGTAATAATGTAATTAAAAGGAAAATAACAAAAAGAGAGAAATAAAACCCAACAAAGACAAATGATGCCAATGAAGAACAGTTGCCCACCACCAACTGGGCGATGCCCAGCCAATCTCTGAGCAGCTGCCCCCTGGCCAACCTCTCCCAGCTTTATATGCTGAGCATGATGTCATATGGTATGGGATATCCCTTTGGTCAGCTGGGGTCAGCTGTCCCAGCTGTGTCCCCTCCCAGCCCCTTGTGCACTCCCAGCCTCATCGCTGGTGGGGCGGGGTGAGAAGCAGAAAAGCCCTTGGCTCTGTGTCAGCACTGCTCAGCAGTAACGAAAACATCCCTGTGTTATCAACACTGTTTTCAGCACAAATCCAAAACACAGCCCCATGCTAGCTACTATGGAGAAAATTAACTCTACCCCAGCAAAACCAGCACAGCTGTTCCACAATTCAAGCCATCACAAACATGAGGACACTCCTGAGAGCCTTTGCGAGAGGTGTTTGTGGCAAGAGAAGGGACTCCAAGGGTCACTGGAGACACACCAGCACCAGGCTACTAAGCAGAAGTAGGTTGAGATGAGCACTGACCACTGCCTGGAGTTACGCTATTCATGACTTGAGTGGGGGTTCTTGTCATGGATTCTATGCAGCATTGTCCAGCCCAGATCTAAGTGTTTTGAAGGCCTCCTGGTTATCTGAAGGGTGCCCTTCCCTCTCCTGAATAAATTCATCATTACTGGGTGCCACCAGGAATCCTTCCTTGCGATCAGAAAGGGTGTCCTCTCTCACTTGTGGCAATGGGGATACAAACATGGCTGGAAGTTTTTTGGTAGTCAGAAATGGTAAGTTTTGTAGAGAAGCATCAGATTATCCTTTGCTTTTCTTTGTCTAATAGTGCAACTGAAACAGCTGATGTTGTTTCTTGTCCCTGCTGTCTGAAGAATTATGTTGCTTGCAGAGGTAGTTTTACATTGGAGATGGAAAGCTGGTTTAACCAGCAAAAACTTCAGCCAAAACCTTTGCAGTGCAAGTTAAGTTTGAGAAATTGTTATAAAAATTACTGCAAAAAATCACAGTCATAAAAATACCTAGAAATAATAGAAAAACCAATCACATCAATGCTGGTCTCCCATGGTTTAGAAACTGTGCAGTAAATACTGTAAACAATTAGCTAATCAACATTTTTATTTGTTTTACATGATAATGCCCACAACAAAATGTGCCAGTTTGGGAATGTTGTTCAGAAAAACATTTGAGGGAGGAATCCTGCCAATGATAGCTGTATCAACAAACAGCAACAATAATACATATGCTTTTACATAATTAGGATAATTGGCTTTATTTCTTAAAACATAGTTTTGTTCTTACGGATTAATTGACAGGGTAAACATTCGTGTTACCTTAAATCACTCAACCCTTGTTAATCTGAATGTGTCTTCTCAGTCTTCACCATATACGTAAATGTCTAGCACAATCGCACTGAAGCAGCTGCTGAATTGAGCCTTTGATACTAGTACTGTCCTTTTCAGCTTCTGCTCTCCTATAGCTCCTCCATTCAGTTTCCTGGTGTACTCCATTGCCTTCCTGCCTATTTCTAGTGCAACGATCCACTGCGTGGCCTTCTGCTTCTATTTTGCTCCTTTCTTGCTGATGCAGTGATTCACCACCCGGTCTGATCTCTGATTTACATGTGCGTTAGATAGCCCGCAGTCAAGGAGATGAGGCAGTGAAAAGGACTGCCAGGGGAAATTAAACGAACTTGGAATTTATCCGTCTTTAGAAAATGGTGCAAAGTGTCTTCATCTCTATTACTCCAGAGTTTTTATGGCAATAGTTCCTCCTTCTATGTGGCCTCCTACCACTCTTCGGAAAAAACCCTCAAAAATAAATACAAACAAAGTAACAGAGTCAATAAATTTACCAGAAAAAGAAGGATGCCACAGGACTTCAAGCAGACATGGACACTCCAAGAAATAAGAGAAACTCATTAAGCTCCTTAGGAACTTTGCAATTAAGAAGTGATTTTACACAGAGGGCGCCCCCATAGCATGACATTACAAGACCCAAAGAAAGGATGGGGAGAGAGAGGGAGATGCAGGGACATGAGATTTTAAAGCAGAACCAAGACAGCTGGCAGACAGAAGAAAAAATATCAAAGCTTTCTGTAAATATTCTGGGCTTGATACAGGTAGCAGTGCAAATCAGCCTTATTCCCTTGAATTTAGTGGAACTATATTATTTACAACAGCTTAGTGTGAGCCCATCTGCCCCTTTTTGCTGTAACTGGATGGCTAAGAAAAGAAGAAGGGGGCCGTTTACTGATAAAATTACACACGAGCCATATTTTCTAGGAAAAGCCATAAGGGACAATACATGTGCTGTTTCCCTGTGTGGCTCTACGTCCAACCTCTCTTTGGCCAGCAAGTGGCATGGCAGTCTTTGCAAAGGTGCTTCTGCCAGAGCATGATCTTGTGATAAGATTTTACCACAGGCAAAAGAAAGGCTAATTAGTATCCTTTTGAAATTTCTGGCACGCACACACATACAAGCCAAATTTGACAAAATGCTGTACAATCTACTTTTGGATCAAAACAGCTCTAGGCTTTACTAATAAGTCTCTGACTTCAAGAGTATCTGCACTCTATTTTCATTCCTACCGCATACTTGCACTTTATTTTTTTCATTCTTGTTAAGCATTAGGCTGTGATAAGAAGGCACAGCATCCAACAGAGCTTGTTTTTGTTTCCTGTCAGAATTTATATTTGGAAATTTATTAAGAAGAAGGACTTTGTTGTAGTTGTTAGCTTTGTAATTTTGACTGACAACTGGGGTGACTTTATGATCCTCAGCACCCACACACATATCTCCTGTTATCAGTACGCTTAAGTGATAGAAGTGCACATTAAAACTCGGTCAGTTGGAGTTCCTCCCTCTTCTCTACACACAAAATACTACCTGTGTATTTGCTCTTCCCCTCCTACAGGGAGATAAAGAGGCTTAATCTTCTCCTGGGCTCTGCAGGATCTTCTTTTATCTCCTTAGCTGTGTTCCATATAATGAAAGTGACATCACAGGGTGGCTTTTTGCCTCTTTCCACATTACTTTCAAATTAATTACTGTCCTAAGTTTAGAATGTTTAGAAGGGTTTTAATTTTTACTTGGCAATTTTAGTTTGCATACATCATTTTTATCTTTTTCTTGGGATGTATATTTTTAGATCAGTGACCTTTTGAATGTGTGATTCATGCTGATTTAATTTTTTCCAGCTGGTACATTTTCACTTAAGCTGATACAAATGTGGTGAAACTGATACTTTTGCAATGAAACCAGCCATTACACACCTGTGCTCTCTATTTTTTTATTGGAAATAAATAGATTTTCTTTTCTTCTACTATCTATTTTATTTCCAACATCTCTGTAATAACCTTTCAGGAAAAAACCAATACATAAAAAAGCCCAAGCACCTGTACACTAATGCCACCTTGTCACAGATCAGGAGCCATTCCAAATTAGATAACGCTATTTAATTTATCATGGAACTATTAAAAGTCAACCACACCTTCTATGTATTAGTGCAAGTAACTAAGTAGATTAAATATTTTGTGCATCTAGCAGACTGCAATAAGTTCTGCAAAAATGATTTTGTGATTCCTTGGGTTGTATTCTACACACATGGTTCTTAGATGTACTCTTAAGAATATTAACAGGCATGTCCATCTGCAGCTGAGCATTCAAAAAAGTAAATGTCATAGCATGTTATTTGTCCACCGAGGAGCAGACCTGAGCTTTAAAGTGTTTCTTTCCCAGAGGCTGTATGTAGAGAGTGGGAGCAAAGAGCATTTCCATGCTTACACAACCAGGCGTGTGTCCTTTCTGCATTCTTCTTTTGTCACGAGAAAAAAGTCACCTTACCTTCTCCAGCCCGGGTCTCCTCCTTGAACTTCTCCTCTTCCCCTACAAAACCCACACAGACACACACTCACTCACAGGCTGAGAATTTGATTCACCCTTAACCTTTGGAGGAGGGACAGGCTTCACTTCCAGATTACTTCTATACTCAGAAAGACACCCCTCTACTCCTACATTTTCTGAATAAAAGGGAGAATTATAAATAGTAGCCTGAAAAAAATTGAGAAGTAAAACTGTAACACGACTCTGAAAATGAAGGCCTTGGGGAAAAAGCCATGGGGCCTCTTGGTTCAAGTGCAAAGGCAACATCAAACTTCACGATCATATTAAGTGCAAGATATTAGGAGAGAAAAGCAGATGAGAACTTTGAACCTCATTGCCTTCTTAATGTAACCTGCAAGAAGTAGCAAAATCCAGAAGGAAGCAACAAGGCAAGGTACTAGTCAAAAAAAGGCACAGATATTGTTGATATAAACAGATCTTGGCAAGTGGCACTTAAATGTGCTTTAAACATTTCTGTTTGCAATTATATTAAGAGTATTCTATACACTGGATTTTTTTTTAATGTTCTCTCAAGTGAGTGCAATGTTCTTAATGGTTTTGTGCTTAGGTTTGTTCATTATTTATTCTATGTGACTCATAAACCCAACGAGAAGATGAAAGTACAGACACCCATTGCAGCCATGACATAAATTGTGTATCATTTTGGAGGACAACAGTATTAATAGTTTTATTATAAAGTGTTCCAGATGTTGAGCTCATGGGGTTGAGTCTAAATGCACAAAGAAGTGTTGATATTATTTTCTGTGAAATGCTATTAGGAATTCTTAAAGAGCTGGTTATATAAATCAAAAAGTAACCAGGAAATACTCTGTCAATGCAAACAAAGAGATCAGTTGGCCATTATTTGGGAGGATGCTATTATTTGTTGACAGCTGGTGAGATATTTCTGAAAATGTTACACACTCACTCAGATTTTATATGTATTATCAGGATAATGTTAATTCTGGAAGTATTTAGTTACTTGTTAATACCTAACTTCCACCATTAGCTACAGTACTAGAGAAAATATAGATGCATTCTTTTGGGGAGCAGAATCTGTCCCCTCTTATTTGAGTGATCACTCACATGCTATTAAATAGTGAGCATCCAATACAGTTTGCTAACCATCTGCAATCTGAATTTTTCTGAAAAAATTATTCAACAAATACTTATGAATAATGGTTACACATGTAGAAAACAGAACTAGTTTGTGCATACTTATAGATGAAAAGAACTACAATTGCAAAAAGCTGTTGGGCCAGATTCCCCTGTCACTCTTGCTTATGTCAGTGTCCACTTCTACACATTTTCTGCTCACATCCATGGGATCACTATCAACATGAGCAGATAACAGAAATGGCCTTAATTTTTCAAAGAACAAAAAAGTTCGTGGAGAAAAAGAAGCCATCTTTTGTTGTAGTAATAATACTTCTGACTTGCACTTTGAGTTCAGACCACTCTGCATCACGAAAAGCCATAATGCAATCAATGTCATCATATTAATGCAAGTAGTATAATACAATAATTTAGGTTAGAATGGAATTCCAAAGGTGAGGTAGTCCAAACACCTGCTCAAAACAGGATCCACCTTCAAAGTTAGACCAGGTCAAAATAGAAAATAACCTGCTGACCACAGTCATGACTGTCCCCTGATACTTTAAAGTTATATCAATTACTAAACACTTGTCCACATACCATTTGTAGCGCATAAGAGTATTTATTTGAATGATTTTAAGCTTTGCAGCTTGCTTTGCACCTTTGTCAAGACTGATTAATCACTGGCCCTTCTCATAGAGGAGAGATGATAATTAATATTGGTTCTCAACTTTAACACTTAGGAAACTCCAGAGTTTGACTGCTGAATGTGTTCAAGGGGCTTCAGTATGGACAAGGCTAAGCAGCTTAACAAGACCATTGCCTAACACCAGAAAAGGGCTAAAAGCTCTTAACACTGAGCTTTCAGGCTCCATGTTCTTTAAAACTCCTAGAGACTTGCAAGTGTTTCAGGGGTAAAATGAAACTAAAATGTAGGAGTGGAATGACAGTAAAAATAAACAGAGATCTTCACTGTGCAAATGTAGCATCATAACAGTGGTAGCAGCCTGACACCGGTGCTGATTAGAGCTGTATTTAATATAATGATCACAATTTGATCACAATTTGATATAATGATCACAACATTAGTATGAATGACCAGAATGATTGCTGGTGAAACAGCTAACATGAAAAACTTTATAATATAACGTTTTTAAGATGGTAATACAGACACCAGATACTTTCTATTTGCATTCATGTTCAGTTCATGTGTAGGCAGGAATAGTCTTCCCAGGCTGCTCTGAGGTTTGTACAGCAACATGCTACTGATTGCTATTGCTTAATTGCAAATTGACCAATAACCGCCTGGATGACTGTGTTGGTAGGGAGAGCATTTAGCTCTTAGAAAAGAACTTGGGGTCAGATGAGAAGCTTCTTGTTCACGTGAACTTTCGAAGGTTGTTTCACCAGAACGAGGGAGAGACCAAAGCTTAGTCGTGCATCTTTAAATCTTTGGTGTTCAGAGTATACCAAACGTTGGCATGTTTATAGCAGGCAAAAAATATATCCTAATGGTAGAAGAGTTTCCAGTGGGTGAAAAATATAATAGCAGCGTTTGTCACTACTGTGATTTAGTGATTTGCTTCTGATCAGGGATTAGAAATGCTCAGTAAGGATCTCACAGCCATTAGAGCTTCATCTCCCTGCATTCCATGTGAGATGGTTTAGATGCTATTATTCTTGGATTAAAGCAAAATATGTAAGGACAGATCACAACTGAGGAAGAGAAATATGCAATTTCCTATATCTGGAGTAAATAGAGGAATTTTTGTCTGGAGAGAGAAACATTTCTGTTTCTCATGTTCATGTGCAATCTTACATTGCAGTTTTGTTTGTGGTCACATTAAAATAAAATCCCTTTGTAGGAAAGCTTTCAAATAGATTTGAAAAAGAAAGGTGTTGATTTCTGTGTCCTGAGTTTTCAGTCCTGTTTGGGGTCTCTGCCTTCTGTTTGCAACCAGTTTGCTGGAGAGCCGTTGAAATTCAACTATGCATTTTTAACATGGAAATAGTAATATTATCTTCCTGAGGTAGCAGAAAATTATTGGGAAATGTGGCTAAATCACAGTTGGTTTAATAATAATTTTAAGGACTAAACTTCCCCTTGTTTTCTGTGGGTGGTCAGCAAGAAGTGTTCCTGCTCTCCTAAAACTCTCATCATGGCTTCCTCCACTCCTAGCAGAAACGGATTTTGTAAACAGAATCATTCAAAAGACTGGTGAGGAGGTGTAAGGCAAGGGTCGCTCCACAGATCATTAGAAGAAGAATCCACTGAGAGCTATTAAATATAAATAGAAAGCCATTACCCATAACTCAGGAACCTTCTGAGCTACACACTACTATAGGGTGAGAAAACTTTCTGAGGAGATACCACTATATGCTTGTCGCGTTCTTTTGGTGCTATTGGTGACTGAGACAGGATGTTGAAGTAGATAGACCTTTGATATAATCATGCAATTTTATTACCTCAACTGCACTAAATGCCATGGACAGTGGTGAAGAGCGTGAAACTAGAGAAATACTAGAATTTTCGAGAGTACCTGGTTGACAACCCAAGTCTGTTGTCCCTTACCACACATACGAGTCCACTGTAAAGGTCAAAACTGAAAATCGGTCCAAGATCCAATATTCTGTTTTGCCAGTATAAATAGATTGGGATAAAACAAAACTCCCATTGTTAAAGGGATAGAACAAGTGGTTCAATTTCTCATGCCCTAAATCCAGAAAGATAGTTGTTTTGCCTGTAAGGATGTTTTTAAAGACTGATGTGTTTATTCCTTCCAAGCCCAGCATGTATTTCTTGAGAAGAACATTATTAAATTACTGCATGGTGATTACTTTGTGTGACAGGTGGACAGAAAGTCAATGACCAAAAATGTTTACCATTAAGATTTGAGAAGGGTGTTCTTGTGTGTTTCATTGATGGAAGAGCTGTAAAGAGTGTTGAGGGATTTGATTTTTAAAACAAAATCCAAGTTAAAAACTTGTCATGAATTTGGAAAGGCAGCAGCATCTAGTCAAATGTCTCTGATAAATTCTATGAAGGCATGACCTCTTTAACCTCTCTCTGAAGCTCAGTTCCCAGAAGAGAAGCAAAGCCTCGTGGCAAAATCTTCATAAGAAAAAAGTCTTGGGAAGGATATGGCTGGCTGAAAGACCTAAAACCCTGCGTGAAAGAACAAGGCAACAGTGGAAAGAGTTGTTTATAAAGGCAAATGCTCGGTTCTTAGGTTCACATGATCTCAGTAATACACTCTGACATCCTGTGCCGTAGGAGCAGATGCCTAAACTTGCCAAAAGGCAGAGACACAACACGTTTCTGGCCTTTGCTGATTAGTAGGAACAGTCTTATTATTTAATGCAGGTGGAGTTCCTGTGCATCAGCTGCGCCTTATCTTCTTAAAGAAATGCAGTTCTGATCCACGGTCCTTATTTAAAACAGAAAACATTGAAGCAATTATGACTTGCATAAACGTGGTTTGTCTGTGGACCACAGCCAATTACCAGTAATGTGATAGTCAGCAGAGAGGATGTACCTGTCAGTATCTTCCTTTATTACAGGTTATTTGAAAAATTGATTAGAAGATCCCTCCATTTTGTTCTAAGTGCTCACCACTTCCAAAACTTAATTTTCTTAAGAAAACCTTTGCTAAATGTCACAGAAAAAAATGACAAAACACTGTTCAGTGCTTAGAGGTTTCTTCCAGTAACTAGGATCTCTGCTTTCTGGGAATAACTTTGGAAACACTCAGTTGTCACGGTTAATGAACAAAGGAATGTTTGCTTAGACCCTGGGTATGTTTTTACAGGAGTTGTATACCACTAAGTGGTCCCTTTCATGTGCAGGACCAAGGTTTTACAATTTAGTTCCTTTCTTAATCTGATTACCATCTCTAACCTAGGAAAAAAAAAAAGTATTATACTTTATTCAAAGACTTCATCCCAGATGCTGGCAGAATGTTTACCTAGGCATTTGCCATAAAATCAAGGATAGCAGAATCCACATAATTTAAACTTAATTCTCCTCGGCCCATGACAGCATTGATGTCTGCCAAAAACCTGAATCTTAGAAGTGTGTATATTCTACCAGTCCTCCTTAATAAGCTGCACATTTCATCATCGCCTCAATATAACTTCAGAGACTACAGACATCACAAGAACCTTTAGCACATCATTATATCTTTTCTCACTCCATTAAAAGACAGGAGAAAGAATCTGGATATCTGAAACCTGGTTTCTAAGTACAAATCTCTACCCTTCACAAATATATTGTACCATTGCAAATCTTTTTAAGTAAGTGAGAGTTACAAGGTAATAAAGGGTATAGGAGAAAAATTAAATTAAAAGGCATTTAAGTACTACATCCGAGTTCAACACACTTGGATGATTCCCCATGGAACATGTTACGGTTTTTGTCCCATGTGAAAGAAAGCCAAAGCTAATTATAGAACATAGCACCGGGCAAGCAAATAAATCAAGCTTTGCACTGCTGAATTCTCACATCTGCAAATTCACAACTATGGGTCTGTTCGTGTAGACTCTTCTGTTACAACAAAATGATACCAAATGTAAGTATAGTAGCTTGTCTTAGGATAAGAAGATGTAATGCAAAAGGAAATGTCCACTTCACAAGAATTCACAGCCATGGGCTAAATCACCACATACAGAAGTGTGCATTAGGAGAGCGTTAGCTCAGTATATAACACTGCAAAAGCCCACTCACAGTGTCTGTGTAAAACCTTTGTATACAGCATATGATTTCAGCACTGGAAATATAATCTCAACTACTGAGGCTGACATCTTATTATGTCCTGTATATTATGTAAGTCATATAATGTGCATTCAGTAATCTGTATACATAGCGATCATAAAGTAAGTATACATACGACTGTGTGTATAAGAGAGAGAGAGAAACAAAGACAGAGGGAAAAACATGCAAATAGTCTTCCAAACAGAAACTTCCCCAGAAGATAACACTAAAATTTCCATGTAACTGAAACTATGAAAAAAAGCCTGTACAGCCACTGCACACCCAAGAACCTGTAGCATAGAAATGGTGCAGTCACCTCCATATTTGCAACCCAGGTTGATTAGCAGACTATTTGGACATTCAAATTGAAAGATTAGTTTAAGCAGCCACATTGGCCACTAGCCTGCATGGTTCATCCACTTGGAAAAATTAGTGTCAAACTACTTTTTTTTCTGTTTGCCAGCAGTAAGCATTTTCAGGGGGAAATGGAAAAAACACTACAACATCAAAAACCATCCAAATCTGTGTGGAGACTGCTTTTGAGACTAAGTACTGTATTATGCAGTATATATTTTAATGTTCATCGCAGGCCTCTGCTGTAAGGCTTCCCTAACTTAAAAGGCAGGTAGTATTTACTTGCTGCTAATTCACTTGGCTGTTTATAAGAATCATTCATTGACGCTAATGTCACACTTTGAACATGTGAAATCCTCTATAATGTCACCAGCACCGTTATTACAAGGAGGGAAAAGCACCACCTGCAAAAAAAAAATCGGGGCCAGTTACTTTTTCCCTCTCCACTTTGAAGATCCGGAGCTCACACATAATTTTAACTCTCTCTGTTTTGTTCTTTAGCTTTGTTTCTGTCTACTTGGCTATTATCTCTCAAGATAGGGTGGCATCATAACCTTGAGGCATGATTCTCATTACAGTACATTGCAGGATTTTTTTCAAACTAATGCATTTAGCCCCAAGCCAAAAGAACAAGACACAACCACCCCATCCCACCACTCGCAACCACCTTCAGATGCTTTACCCCATTGATTTAAATGTCTAGTACCTTTCTGGAATTTTTTTTCTACATGTTGCATTTGACTGCAACCCAGGATAGCTTTCTCTAGCCAGCTAGCTTCTAGTATAGCAGACATCAGCTGCTAAATACATATGCAGAGTTATCAACAGGATTTGTACAACATGTAGGGAAGTCTCTGCAGCCCCGATTTCATCAGTCTTTTTATCCGTATTAGGCAAGATTAAAGCTAGCTAAAATAGCTAGCAGAGGAGGTGGTGAATTGTGTAAGGGCATCGTTTGACTCGGGAGCGCCTTTCTGCGCTCTCTTGACAACTTTGCTGTGCTAAATCCAGACCGGGCTAAAGCCATTTATTGCACAGCACTAAGCCACAGGTAAAAGACAGGAATTCAACACCTGAAGAGCATGTTCTGACTGAGATAATACAGGGGTAAAGAATTAGAAAAACCCTCAGCATTGCCCAAGCTCTGCCCCTTCACAGATCATTACGGTCCTGCTGCTAAAACCAGTAGTGCAGAATTAGGCCACCACGGAACACTTGAAATATCTCGAATGCACGGATTAGCATATATGAAAGCCACTGCCTTTTATTGCACCGAAACCAGTTTGCTTAAGCATGTATAATGGACATCGTATTGCTGGACATTTTCCTCTTTTTTTTCAAAGAGCTAGAGGCTGACTGGATTGTATGAAAAAGAGGAAAAAACCCCAGGGCTTTTATAAGGGCCTTCTTCCAGCAGCTGGGCACACAAATTAGAACAAGAAGTTAGAAGGAAATAGATTGGGTTTGGTAGATCCCCACTGATTTCCGAGAATCCCTTGGTGATCCTGGAGAGAAAATGAGAAACAAAAAGTAAGTAGTACTAGAGAAAATCCCATTAGATCTGTAATCGGTACTCTTGTGCAGTAAGCCATCAGCATCTGTCAGTGCTGCAACTGCTCAAAAGACAATGTGAAGTGAACTGGGCTTCTTATTAGCAGTGCCTGAGCGGCATGGTGTTTCCCTAGACGATTTGGAAACACAGTTGGCATATTTTATTTGAATTATGAAGTAAATAACTATGTGTTTGGAAAAAAAAAAAACAACCCAAAAACAAAACAGAAGAAGAGAAAAAGAGGCAACAATATTGTCTAAGAAAAACACTGCACAATCCATTTAGTAATTTACTGCAACGCAAATGGGTCTGTCGCATCATTAGCAAAAAGAGGTTTTATGAAACATTTCAACTTTGAAACATTGCACAAAAAGATCAGCGTGCGATCACTACCTCATCTTGATCTGCTTTCCATTATTCTTCTACAGGAAAAAAAAAAATGTTTTGATACAAGACAAAATGCAGTTCCCAGCTGTCTTTTGTCATGAAATGGTTTTCATAGCCCACAGCTCTACTATCAGGAAAAGATTCTCAGCAGCTGGGTAAATACATTGTGTTTTGTTGATGCTGCCTGTTAATTTTGCATCTAAAGCTTGCCAACATTATAGAACTATAAAGCTTCAGAAAATACCATTGGCGGGAAGTGCAGTTGCTATACTGTGGATAATTCATAGGCAACAGATGAAAAGGATCATGCTGGTTCCTCTCATGAAGTATTCCAGGATCTGTTTTCAACACAGAGAGCCCAATGATTAAGTAGATAGATAGGGAGTCAGGTGCTTAGATAGATATTGTAGTATAAATGTGTGTGTATGTATATATGGGCTTACTGCCATGTTGCAAATAGGTTTTAAACCACTTTTTTAAAATAAGTTTTAACTTCAGGAAAGAGTAGCTTTAGCATCAGCCACTGTCCCCTTAAAGGAACAAGTATTGAAACTAAGAAAGAAATGAAAATTGGTGATGAAAGTTCATGTTACAAATGGTCTTCCAGATACGGTTTTAAAATACCATTTTCAAGTATTAATCAGTGCTTCAGTGTGTTGGGTTTGTACCTAGATATGTTTGCACGCACCTCAGAGACTTAGAATGTATCTTTGTGGCATAAGGTATCACCGGCGAGAGATTCCAGCGTTGCTGCTGACTGAATTTTCTTCAGAAATGGAACAACGCAGCTGTTAGCATGATCCTACATAGCTCTCCTTCCCACTTCCCCGAGCAGCCCAGGCGGACCTATGTAACTGGAAATGCAATTTACATCAGCTAATCTGAATCTATGCATGCATGAAAATGTACCTTGAGGAAGCACCATCCCTTTCCTGAAGAGTACGCACTCAAAAATACTCTGACACACAGAGCTCAGTTACCCCCTTCCACCCTCCTGTGCTGTCTCCTGCCCCCCGCGCCGGCCCAGCTCCCTTCTGCACGGCCATGCTGCGTCTCTCTCCATCGGTCTCTCCCGCGCTCCGCAAGAGCCCCTCAGAGGTTTGGCACTCAGATGCTTTCCCACTCTCCACATGTTTCTGGCATGCCCGTGAGCTTCCGTTCAGGATTTTCCTCTGACGAAACAGGCTGAAGAGTCCTGGCACAGAGAACCAGTCTTAGGGCAGCTTTTGATAATCCCCTAAACCGGTGACTAATCAATTTGGAAAAAAAAAAAAAAAAAGTAATGTCAAGAAAGATCACTCGAAGCACAGATTTGGGCTGATGACGTTTGCTGTTAAACCGAAGTTTAGTAATCTTAGCAGCTGCAAAATTTCAAACCAGTTACAGGGGCTATAAACTAAGTCACAGGATGGAAGGAAGGAACCATGGAGAACAAGAAAAGATGAACTGTTAAGCTTCTTTTGCAAATACGGAGTTTGATTTAATGTTCCAGATTACTAACTTGGATTATTTGATTCCAAATACTGAGGTTAATCAACACTTTCCCTTAATGAGTCTGAATGAAATGTTCTTTCCATAGCCCTTGGAGAGATGACATAAAAGTCTCTCTGGTGTTACCATTGTAGAGCTCAGCCTGCAGCCCCTGACACAATCAGTGGACACGTGTTGACTGGCCCAGGAAGGGGAAAAGGGTATGTAAGTGTCCTCCCTTACAACGGCTCTCTTTTGAAGGAGCTGTTGAGTACAGTGCATCTGAAGCTAAAGAAACCAGGGCTCCAATCTACACGATATTCAGTGATCTACGCACTTATATGCTAAATAGAAAATAGGAAAAGCCCACCTAGATGCTACAGTCATCTATATATTTCTTCAGGAGCAGGTCTCTCTACTATCTTATCATGAATACATACCTTGCCTATAGTGTATGCAAAAAAATGCCATTCAACAGGTTTTACTAAAAAAAAAACCAAACAACAAAAACCACCGCAAAGGGCAGCGTTAGCAAGTTCTTAGACCTTCTGTGGAGCACTGAAATACCATGGATGTTCTTCAGATCATTCTGCTTATTGTGTGGCACTGCCTCTGATGGGTATGAGCTCTCACTTAAGATGTCTGAATTTTATTCACTGGTTAAGGGCATAAGTTAGTGAAAAACAAAGATTTTAGAAATCCTCCAAAGCTACAACACCATAGAATCATTGCATGCCTTTGGGTCACTAGCACAGCCCCTGAGTCTCATCTCTATATACAGACAATGGGAATAATAATTCCCTCTCTCAGCAGTGTAGTAGGGAAAACTGGTAATTCCCTTGAAGAATAGGAAGTCCTCAGATACTGTACCGGTGAGGCTCTTATACCGATAGACAAAACAACACATTCAACAGATATAAAAAATATTCTCTTATATGGTCAATTATAAATGCAAAAAGATTAAGCAATACAGTCAGCGTGCTCCCAATGAACCTTAGTTTTGCTACACTTACTCAAGTAAAGTCCTCTTACATCTTCACTTGCTGAAGCTACTTGCACCGTTCTCTCTTTGTTAGGGTAACAGTAGCAAAATCAGACCTGGCAGCCCTATTTTCCTTTAAATCTTCCTGCCTTAGTGTAACTAGAATAGCACTGAAAATTAAAAGGAGACAAGGGAGGAATATAGACGTAAAGAGCAGGAGCAGACATTATTATTGTCAGTGAGAATTAGCCAGTCAATCTTTCTGACCACGAAGCAATTTAATTTTGCCTTTTACTGCATCCATTTTCTCTGAATAATTTTAATGATGTCAGACTTCTTGTCCCTTGGGGCTGGAAGGCTGCGGGACATTGTCCAAGTCTTTAACCCAAGGTCCTGCGTCCGCCTCTCTGGTGATCCCGCAGGTGGAAGCAGCTGGAGTCCTGACACTTCTCAAACACGCAGGTGACAATCCAACAGGCGTTCTTCCTCTCTCTGTGAAATGTGCCATAACATTAAAGTCCTGAGTTATCACTCAGCACTTAACAGCTGTTGGCTTTTCCTGACAGCATTAATGCAATGTTAGACATAGAGATGTTTCGAGAGCGAGAAATGTTTAATGAAATTGCAGGTCTGCGAGGTTTCTATCAAAGGTGTTTATTCAACCAGAGCTCACAACTGCAAGACTTTAAAAGAATAATTTATCTATATACAAAAGATACCAGTAGCTTGAGTCATTTGCACACAAAATGACTCCACTTGACGTGAAAAGGTTTGCGTTTTCTGACTCCCCTTACAGGAAGTCTAATCTGCTGTCACCAACACATACAAGCCTTGTCTGTTTGAAAAGTTCATTGCCTGTTACTATGACCAAGCACAACACGGAGACAGCTGTGTCTCATTCCTGTGTGTTCCAATGCTTTTCCTTAAAATCACAGTGAGTACTAGTAACAAAAAAAGGCAGCTTAAAAAATGAAGCTTAAAATAACTTTAAAAAATAAAGGAGCTGCTTTTTTTGCCCTTTTTCTTTTTGGATATCTACCTCCATCTGCTGCTTCTAAGTCTAATGCTCAGGAATAAATTAACCAGTCAATACATGTATTCTTCATGAACTGCTATCTAAATTAAGTTGTCATGAATTTATCCATCTTAATCACCCTGTTCTTTTGCCTCAGTTTTGCAGTCTGTTCCTTCAACATCTATGTTTACTCACATATATATTACATTTATCAAATTCAAGTTCCTTGGTAATATGCCTGAGAGCAAGAATCCACTAAGTGACACTTGCATACCTCCTCATCCTGACAGCATCTTCTTTAGCTACTTACAAATCTGGATCAAGATGTAAAAATGAGAGGATGAATTTGATGACAATGTGCATTTCTATCTGATTTCCATGACAGCACATTGTATGGATATCACTGTGTTCAATGCACGAAGAATGCATTGTCACAAACTCAGCTGCTCTCTTCTGGGAACATGGTAGGAAACCACTGAATATAGTACCGGTAAATAAAGAAATATTTTCTTTTCATATCATTAGTTTTTCTACAAGAATGAATGCTGAAGAAAAGGCCAAGCTAACTTTTAAGCTGATGTTTCAAGCTGATAGTTCTTCTTTCTTGTGGTCCCAGGTGTGGTTAAAAACATAGTTATTTTGTAATGCACTGGAATATAACCCCTTTTCTCTACGTAGTGGGGATCGAGTTGCTGTGTTAATCACTAGTGACAGTTTAAGAATAATGAAAAAGAAGAAATGTATATTTTAATCCTGAAAAAAAGGTTTTGCCATGTAAATGAATTTAATAAATATTTAAATTCAGTCATCCATTTAAAGACAATGTCATACTACAAATGCAAAAAGGGGAAAAAAAACCCACATTATCATCCTTGGTTTTGGTATTACCTTACTCGTATCTGCTTAGCTGTTCAAACTGAACAGTTTAACCATTGTTTTTCATGTAGGGGGAAAAAAAAAAAATCAGATGGTCAAGAAATATACCGAGATCTGTCTTTCCAGAAGCGACTGAGAGGTACAAAAAGACATTTTTAGAAGTAGCAAGGCAAGTCCTTCAGCTCTTGCAGGAGCACTTGTGGAATAATCCAGGGATACTGGAAGAGAACTGCCAATATGAATTAAGTTAATTAAGGTGAGTTGTCAAATCCTTCCCGGTTAGACTGGCAATGTCATGGTTTGAACAGATTGTTCTCTGAGAAGAATGACATTTACTCAACATTAACACAGGTGAGGAGAACAAAAGGCTGAAGCACAACTGTGTATTTCTCTGCAGTGGTGGGTGGCTGGTTTTGCAGTTACTCCAGAGCGATTGTCACCTGCTTGGGGCACCCTTGGGGCTGCGAGTGGCTGAGGTAGGACAGCACGCACTAAGGGCTACAGACTCAACCTACCCAGATTTTTCTGTGCTTAGACTATGCGGAATGTTTTCCCAACACAGTGACGCTGCTCTCTCCATCTGAGACAGCAAAGGTCAAACCCAGCTCAGGCACGTCTATACTGGATGACTTGCAGTGAGGGCATACGACTTCCCGAGCACATCTAACCCTAAAAGCATAAAGTTGATTATATTTCTGGTTTTATTTCCAGACAAGCGAGAAAAAAAAAAAAGAACAGTATATTTTGGGAGAATAGGCATAGCTCTGCAAAATATGGCACATTGTAATAGATTATTTCATATGGACCGGGAAGAAAAATTGAGAAGAGTAATT
Organism: Balearica regulorum gibbericeps; assembly: GCF_011004875.1. Taxonomy (NCBI): domain Eukaryota; kingdom Metazoa; phylum Chordata; class Aves; order Gruiformes; family Gruidae; genus Balearica; species Balearica regulorum. The sequence continues at coordinate 35,209,976 of NC_046187.1, read as the reverse complement.
TTTAATGTTTGTGGTTAAGAATGGCTGGGAGAGTGACCCATAGGTAGAAGATCTCATCGTGTTTAAAATTGAAGAAGTTACTTGACCCACTGACAATGTTACTCTGTTAGAGTAGGTACACAAAATCCAAGAGCCAGATGCACTTGTAGCTAGATGTCTAATTCCCACCGATGTCAAGAACACAAACAGTCATTTATGAGAGAAGATTCTTGCAACCAACACCAAAAATCACTTTCTACGGGAACATACATCAACTTGGGCATCTTGCCATGCCATTAAGTCTCCTTTCAAGGGTAACTTTCAACTTTGGGAAGGAGTACCAAAGCAAGCAGAATATCATTTCTCACCAGTAAGGGGTTTTATACATTTTGACTTAAAGTGACTTACCACATACGATGTTAGAAGTTTCAATCTGTGTGTCATTTGTTCAGAGAAAATCCTGAACCCAATCTCACAAACTCTAGCTACATTAATAAAATAAACCACTTCTCGAAGTTGTTTATATGCATATGAGCTAGCCATGCGAAAAACTCCTCATACCTCACTGCTTTCTGAATGTAATGTCCTCCACGCAGATTAGAATTACACTGATGCTTGTCACTGTATCCTTTTTGTTTGTTTTAAAAAGCAGTTTTTTAAGCTTCTGGGCAATGGCAGAGATTAACATACATTTGGGCGCCAGAATTAAATGTTTCTTCTAAGTTTATTTTAGCCATATTAATATGGCTGGGATTATTTAGAGTATTTTTCTCAACCAGTTATTAATTAAAAAGCAGATATTAATGCTTATTTTCATGCCATAAAATCTGCTCTTTGTTCACAATAAGCCTTCAGATTTTTTTGTTAAGCAGGACTCTTAAAAACCTTTATATTTACACTCAGAGCCTTACATCCATTTTTAGGCATAACTCCCATTCACCTCAGTGGGTCTCGATGGGATTTTTGCCTGAGGTAAGACTAGAAGATGCAGACCTGATGTTCATGCATTTTGACAAAAACATCTTCACACATTTTGAGTTCTTCAGTACTGACAGTATTGACTTATTTTTTTCTCCCCACAAGCTACCAACTCAGTGCATTGAATATTTAATAATACAGGTGATATTAGGCCGGATTGTCTGGCTCATGTAAATAACATAATAATTTAAACCAAATCTTCTTCCTTCTATATAGCGTATGCACAGCTGGAAAATTGATGTAAATGAATGTCTTTCAAAAAATCCCATATACATCAGCGGTAATGTAAAAGAAGCTAGAATAAAGTGGATATTTGAACAAAGGAACAAATTTTTAAATTTTAAAATATTTTGCTGCCACCTTCTGGAATTTAATAAAATGGGCATTTCAGATGTTGGTAACATGGACATAACTTCAACAGCAATTGCTAACATTATTACAGAGAAAGAATACCTACATTTTTTCTTTATTACTTTTTAAATTCTAAACAAGTATGTCCAATATCACCTTCCATAGAGAGATGGAATAGCACAGAGTCAAATTTAAGGCTTTCATATGTCAATAAAATAGAGGGGAAAAATTGTGCCATCAAGCATGACTCTCAACAAAGGGCATGAATAATCAGCAGATCAAGCATTATTTGGTCATAAAGAAATATAGGTAAAAAAAGCAAGGAGCTGCTCACACATAATACATAAATATCAATTAATCATTCACAATTAATTGTTAGTTTTAAACCCAAGGTTGCAAGGGCCCTCTTTCCCCCAGGTGTGTTGTGGTCTTTGCATAACTGCACTGCTTTTAAAATGTAACTCTACATAAATAAACAAGAGGCAAACAAGTCCTAAGGCTTTGGGCTCTGTCCTACATATTCTCTCCCTGTTTCTGTCAGAGAGATTTTTCTTCATGTGAAAATGTAATGCATTTTGGGGAAGATTAATATATGCAAATGTAACACAAGTACCGCAAGCATGTCAGAAGTTCTTTATTATCACTAAGACAACTGGAGCACCAGTCTTATTTTAGAAAAGGAGTGATCACAAGCATTTAAACTGGAGGAAGAACAGAGTTGTCCGTATTTGTATGCGGTCCTGAAGTCGTCGGTTTTCTTTTGATGCACCAGATCAACATTCCCAGAGCATCCTGCGGTTTGGTCGCCTCCATTGCTGCTCATGCAGTGGACAGACGACCTTTAGGACAATCAGCTCTGCAGGGACAAGTGCTGCTTGGCAAGGTGGGGATTAGTGATTGCCAGGAGTGTTGCACAGCCATCTTTTGGGGAAATAAAACTCAGACTATTAGGACATGCAAGCACCAGGTGATTTACTTCTATGACCCTATCATTTCTTTATCTCTAAAATTTCATTCAGATTAATGCATGGGTGCTATGAGATTTTTATTTTTTTTTCCAGAAAGCACTAAAATGAGTTTGTTCCTTATGGAAAGTCTATGTGAGGACTTAAATTACGTGACTGTAAGAGTGGGGTTGATGAACTTGTGTCCCTCCTGTCTTCTGCTGCAATGACATGCCCCAAGTGGCATACATAGAATCATAGAATCACAGAATCATTTAGGTTGGAAAAGACCTTTAAGATCAGCAAGTCCAACCATTAACCTAGCACTGCCAAGTCCACCACTAAACCATGTCCCTAAGCACCACATCTACGCGCCTCTTAAATACCTCCAGGGATGGTGACTCAACCGCTTCCCTGGGCAGCACGTTCAAGTGATTGACAACCCTTTCAGTGAAGAAGTTTTTCCTAATATCCAATCTAAATCTCCCCTGACACAACTCGAGCCCATTTCCTCTTGTCCTATCGCTTGTTACTTTGGAGAGGAGACTGACGCCCACCTGGCTACAACCGCCTTTCAGGTAGCTGCAGAGAGCGATGAGGTCTCCCCTCAGCCTCCTCCAGGCTAAACAACCACAGCTCCCTCAGCCGCTCCTCGTAAGACCTATGGTCTAGACCTTTCATTGCTCTTCTTTGGACACGTGTGTATATATATACACCTGTTATCGCAACAGATACACAGTTATATGTAGGATATGGGCATAAATAATCCAGTTTACTTCAGCTGGCTTTTGCAAAACACGGGTGAAGTCTGACTTCAGAAAAACGGAGAGCCCCGAGGTTTGCGCCAGAGAGGCGGGAGCTCAGCGGTGTAAAACTCAAGGGCAGAGTGCAATGACCGCCGGTGCTCACCATCCTGCAGCCGCGGCCTGAAGCCCGGCAGGCTCCGCCGGCAGGTTCCAGGCCGCCGCCACCGCCCGCCCTTTATCCGGTCTCTGTTGCGCGGCGGCGTTGCCAGGTGACGGGCAGTGCGGCGGTGGGACGCCGGGGCTCTCGGAGCTCTCGGAGGGGTGACCGGCGGCCGGAGACGCTGGCAGGAGCGGGGCCGGAAGGAGAGCCCGCCGCCATGTCGGGGGAAGGCGCCCGCAGCGGGGCAGCGTTGCAGGTGAGCGGCGGCGGTGGTAGGCCGCGGGCGGGGAGGCGGGCGGGGAGCGCTGCCTGCGGGGCCGGGGAACGGTATCGGTGGCGTTTGGCTGCGAGCAGGTTTCTGCGACTGCCGATACGGTAATTTGCTGTTAAAGACAGCAGACCCCCCCAAAAAGCCTGTTTGCTATCAAAATGAAAGCAGGGGAGCGCCTTCCCTTCGGCATGGACACTAGAAGCTGCTCCCCGTGCATAACCTGGGAAACAGCAGCTCTGTGATGCCAGCAGCCCCACTTCCCCCTTCCTCATAGTCCTGCAAAACCAGGTCTGGCTGAAGGACCAGCAGTGGCCAACAGCAGGTGCCCCGGGAAGAGCACAAGACCCCGGTCAGCCAACCTGCTCCCAAGCCTTCAGTGTTTTGTGGCTCAGGGTCTTCCAGTCTGGCGATACTGCTGCATTTCGTAATGTTTTTCATGTATAAGTAAGACCAGTTGCTTTCTGAACCCACGTAAACATGATCTGTCCATGGTGTCCTGCTGCAGACAGTTCGAAATATCAGTGGTTAATGTGACATTCTTCCATTGTTTTGGACCTGTCACCTGCTTCAGGTTCTTGTACTGCAGTAGTCAGTGAAGAGGTAGTCCCTGCTTACCTCCTCTGTCATGCGTGACTGTACAGACCTTTTTGTTGTGCTCTTGCCAAACAAAACATATCATAGAATCATAGATTTATAGAATGGGTTGGGTTGGAAGGAGCCTCAAAGACCATCTAGTTCCACCACCCCTGCCATGGGCAGGGACACCCTCCACTAGACCAGGTTGCCCAAAGCCTCATCCAACCTGGCCTTGAACACTTCCAGGGATGGGGCAGCCACAATTTCTCTGGGTAACCTGGTCCAGTGCCTCACCACCTTCACAGTGAAGAGTTTCTTTCTAACATCTAATCTAAATCTACCCTCCTTCAGCTTAAACCCATTACCCCTTGTCCTATCACTCCATGCCCTTGTAAACAGTCCCTCTCCAGCTTTCCCTCTCCAGTAGCCCCCCTTCAGGTACTGGAAGGCTGCTATAAGGTCTCCCTGGAGCCTTTTCTTCTCCAGGCTGAACAATCCCAACTCTCAGCCTGTCCTCATAGGAGAGGTGCTCCAGCCCTCTGATCAGCTTCGTGGGCCTTCTCTGGACTCGCTCCAACAGTTCCATGTATTTTTTGTACTGGGGCCCCGCAGTACTCCAGGTGAGGTCTCACAAGAGCAGAGTAGAAAATATAAAAGGGGAAAAAGTGACACATTATGATACATCATTATTGCCAAAGAAGAGGGATCTGCAAGATAAGTTTCTTATGAAGAAGAAATATACTTGGAGAGGTTTTTTTAACATAGAAAAAATGGGGGAATGAGGATAGAGTGAAAACACTGTATTTTACTTATCCTTCATAATAATTTTCAGTTAAAGAGGTTAATCTTTATTGCTCAGTTTTACTTACATACGTGTGGGAGGGGGTAGTTAGTGCTGATCTTGAAGAAGTGAATCTTCCCTTCTGTGTAAAAGTTGTTTGTGAAACCATTTCAGGATGACCTACAAGAAGCAATTTCTGCTCAGGCAGCAAAACAGCAAACAGCTGAATACTCAGACGACTTTGAGAGTGATGACGATGGCATGACTTTATGCTTTCATGAAAAGAAGCTTCAGCACATAATGCTTTTAGAAAGTGAAAACATACAGAATGACAGAAAAGATGGTGAAGAACGTTTGGGAAATCAAAATGAGGTTGATGACAGAAAAGATAATGAAGAGTGTTCAGGTGCTGAAGAAGTACTACGTGCTAACAGTGAAAGTGACCACTGTAATGACTTGCCTATTTGTGAACTACAGAAAAAAAGAAAAGCAGTTACACTGAATCAAGAGGAAAACAAGCCAATACCAAAGCCACGGGTGCACAAAACAAGAAATGCTTCAGCATCAGGTGAAAAGAAAGCATGTGAATGTTGTTGCTGCTACTTGCTTAGCCATATTACAGTATTTTAAAAGTGTTGTTTTTTGGGTTATTTTCCGTATTAAGTATCAGATGCTTTGGCTTTCAGGGAATTTATTTAATATTCTTCTAAAAATACTTGTTTTGATAACCTCCAGCTGCCAGGGGGTAAACTGAACCAGTATGGGCCAAGTAGCAGGAGGTTCCTGTTTGCCTTTTCCTTTCAGGAGATTAAACCAGCTGGTTGGGTACTTAAAGTCCAGCTCTCTATCAGTGCATGTCTGTGGAAGGTGTGGGAGGGCTACAGAGTTGTCAGCTCTGCATGTACGTAGCACAGAGAGCTGTGGTCATATGGTGTCCACAGCAGCCATGCACCCTTTAGTGGAAAGGTCCTTAAATAAGCATCCCTGCTCTATGACCAGTGGTGTTGGACCACAGTGTTCACAAATAGAATGTTGCAGTCATGATGCTGAGACGTCATATTCTGTAATGTAATAGAATGTCAGAAAAGGAGCCGTAACCAAAACATTTATGAATGGTAGACTTATCATCACAAATGATCTTTTACTTTGAAGGTACTGATGTATAATCAAACACATAAAAAAGAACTTTAATGTTTCATTGTAAGAATAGCTAATTCATATTTAATATGCAAAGTAGAACTTGGAATTCTGCTGATTGACTACATGTGGTTTTACAAATTTAAAATGTCAAAAGACTTCATATTTTTATCTACTTCATCCTATGAGAAGAATTTGTCCTGTTTGATGTTGAGAGAAATTTATGGCTGGTCATTACCTGTGGTTGAAGATTACAACTTTGAAATTGGTAGAGCATGCTTAATGAGATCATCTTTTTTTCTTTCCACATGATGGCACCAAAGTGCTACATGAATGTGGAGCTGGGCACTGCAGCTGTGCTCGTGTAGTTTTAGACTGGCAGAAAAAAGGTGAAGAAGTACTTTTCTTCGTGTGAATCTAAGTCGTATAGTGAAATGAGCATATTGTCTGCAGTAGTCAACAATGGTAAACTTTCTTATGTTAGATAAATTGATCTCTGTCCAACAGAGGAGATGACTATCCAGAGATTAATGAGCTTTTTATGCTCCTTTGATTTTTCTTGTGATTTACTGTACGGAAAAACTGTCAGTGCACTTGTACGAATATTGTGTGACCTCTCAGCTCTCTAAACTTCACACTAATTATATAATTAGACTTTACGCAGCTGAGTGTGCTGGATAGGCACCATGATTCTCTCACTTCCTGCGATAGATTTGTGTGAACTAGGACTTAATAAGAAATGCTTCCGTGGCAATGTGCAGAATTAGATACACATTTCTATGTGGATTGGCATAGGTAAAGAAAAAGGCAGGTAGAAAGCTGTTGTATGGCTTGATCTTGTTGGTGGCAGGGCAGGGGGAAGAAAACATGAGTAAGATAGGATTACTAAATAAGAGGAAGATGAGCGGCCAGAGGATAGGAATCTGTAAGAAACCATTGCGTGGTGGTTCTGCTGCCCAGTGACTGCCTTAGGGAGGGGATGGAGACATCACTGAAGAAACTAGAAATACACAGAAAGCCCTCCTCTTCATCTGCATTTCTCATGATGTCTCCTCCTACCCAAGGTTGTTCTGTTCTGCACCGCATGGAGAGAAGCAGTCTTCCCTTTGGATCTTCTCTAGTAGATAAAGGGACAAGCAGAATAGCAAATAGGTTTTTTTACAACAGTGCTGTATATGTGCTCTCTTCTGTATTTATGAAAACACTGTCTCTCTAACTGCAGATAAGGTCTTGAATGTAGTTTCAATATATAGACAGAAATAAAAAAATGCCTATTTAGCTTTAAAACTTTCATTAAACTTTCTGAAAAAGTGGCTATAACTCTTTATATAGCTGTTTGTATATGGCCTCACTGTATTAAGAAAGCTGTGCTATTATTTAAGTAGATCATTTAACTGAAAATAGTTGAATCTAACTTGACAAAGTAGTGCTCCACACTAAAATGTCTTTAACTAGGCATAACTGAAACTATAATATTTATTTTCAGCTGAGAATATCAGCATTCTTTCATTAGATGGCTGTTATAAACCATTACCTCAACCAAGACGTATATTGAGAAAAAGTGGTCCTGTGGAAGACAATGAACTCAGTAGATCAGAAGGAAAAATAACTTCTAGAAATGGATTGTCTTCGTTTTCAGCACCATCATCCCCAACTACTCTGAATGGCCAAGCCATGCCCAAGAAAAAAATGCTTGCCAAAAGCCGTGGTCCTGAAGTAAGAGAGTATATGTGTTGATTTTTTTTAGCATCTACATTGGAAACTTTTGAGACTAACTTTTAATTAGCTGACAAAATTTTCTGGGTGAAAACAAGGACAAAAATAGGAGTGGGAAAAAATGTTTTTGCCAGTAGCATTCTTATGATGAGGGACAGATAAGAGAACATCATTCTTTTTCTTTCTAACTAGAAACAGGATTTTGTGATGGTTTGCAGCTTTATATGCTGATTGCTTTTATTTCTCCAAATATAAAACAAGAATTATCCTTCTCCTAGAGAGTTCTAAATACACATTCTATCACAGTATTATAAAGTCAAGTTAAATTATTCTGATTTGTTATGAATTGCTCACTTGGTTATCTGTCACTTTCTGATCTAAGGGTCCATGGCTAGAAAGTACACGACCACCATATTCTATTAATTTTACTTCCCATAATGAAAGATCTGGAGACTCCAATTTACTGACGTGTGGAGAAGCACCATCTGCAAAAGGTAGAACTCGGATACATAAAACCAGATAAATGTTACCATTTATACCTTAGTAGTATCTAATAGTCCAATACAAGTCCTCTTAAAATCAGTGACATTCTTAATTTCCTTTCTACTGTCTTTTAGTATCTTTCTTATGCCCTTGTGTCTCCTTCTGTTCTGGTTTTTCAGGATGGCCCAGCTTCGTTCTTGCAGTTATGTCCAAGTACAGTATCATCTCAGGTATTGAGGAGTTTGGCCCTAGAGGCATCCCAGGAATGAGAGGAAGAGATTAAAGTTTGAGAATTTAGGTTTTGTACTTTGACTTGTGTCAAGTGTGTACATCATTGTCTAAGCATCTTTGAGACTTAAGAGAAGTCATTTTAATTTCCTTTCCTCTTATACAATCAACATGACTAGGGTCTTTCACTTCTTCCTGCACCTTTTCCACAAAGTTTAATACAAACTTAGCAGCACTTTTCTATTTTTTTGGATTTGTGATTCCTTAACAGTTCTTAGGGGATGTAGACCCTTTAAGAAATACCAAATCTGTGGGCTTCTCAGCAGTATCCGTTGAATTTACCTTTCTTAGTCCCCTTTTTTCAGACTGGTTGCAAAAAATCCATGGATCCCAGGTTGAAAAACAGTGGAATAGACTGTTAGACACCTTTTTTAATTTGCTAAAGGAATCGTGCAGGGGGGGTAATATGCTGTGTGCAGGACTGTAACAGGTAGGTAACATAGACTGTCAGATGCAGCGAGAACAATGCTGCCTGTATGGCCTATGTAATGTCCATATGCTGCAGCCTAATGAGATGAAAGATAGGACTTGGCTTGAAGAATTTAGTGTAGAAGGGTGAAAAGAAGCAGAAAACTCAGGCTATGTACTGAGTAGTAAATAACAAATATCCTTAGATCTGTGTATGGTTTCAGTGGTTTTTCATGTTTTTGTGATACCTTGGATTATAAAATTTGTTAGGTATAGCGTGATGCTTTTAAGCATCATTAATGAAACAATGTCTGAGGAGAGTTTGAATGGGGAAAAGGATATGAGCATGAGTATACTGGAATGGGTAGATTCTCCATGTGCAGGGACAGCATAAGAGGAAAAGAATGATAAAGGTGGTGTTGTCAGGACAAAGGAGGACATAGAAACAACAATGATACAGAGTCTGCAATAAAAGTGGAGGAAAAGGGATTGGGGAAGATTAAGTGTTTAAATTTGATGGTGAAAAATTCCAAGCAGACTGATCAACCTTGTATAGCTTGAACTGCCAAGAAAGAAACTACAATCATAAATACTTACAGATTTTGCGTGGTATTTCTCATCTAACCATGAGAAGGTTAGTATTTTGTATCTGTTTTGCAAACAGAGCCAAACTGACTTGCACATGAAGTTCTGTGAAGTTCATGGACAAGGTGCTCATAGTCAGCAGTAAATCAGCTGTCTCCAGTGTCCTGTGCACTAAGTGCTGCAGCTCATTTACCATTGTACAGTTTCTGATGCCTACAGCTTATATACAGTTGTACTATCTAGTAAGCGTAAAGTAAAATATGAAAGTTTATAGATCAACAGAAGATAGAAAGTGGTTCATATGAATTCAGAATTCTCTTTATCACCTTGAATTTACCTTCATCATTGTAAATCTGGGCTAAATTTCTTATGTTGTCAGCATTGGTATTCCTTTCTTCAGGTAACTTGGAGTTAGTCTTTCATACATGACTTGTATTTCTTTTAAGAATTCCGAAACCAGGACAGTCATCTTCTTACATTCTATAACATTTGTTAAAACTTCAGTTGCTACTCCAGTCTTACATTTAAACACAAGTGAATACTCTTGTTATTAGTCTATATAGTTCTTAGAAGGAAGTATATAGAAAGGACATTATACTATATCAAATATAGTAATATGTTTCATAAACATGCTTTTAGTACAGAAATAACAATACTGAGAATCTATGAAATTCTTGTTGTATAAGCAAATGTGTCCTCTTAAACTTTTTTTCTCCCATTAGATCAAGATCAGAAGACTATCAGCACCAGTGACTTGAAACTGGAGGACAATAGTAGAAAATCCCCTTCTGTGATAGAAGTAATGATGACCACAGTATATGAGAAAACAAAGGAATTAGAGGAGTCAACAGATTACAGTTCAGATAAAAAGTTGAAAATAGTGGAAGGGAAAATAGAAACTGATACAAGACAGGAGGTATCAGTGAATGATCAATCTGAGCATGGGGAGGCAAAGAATACTTCAAAGGACTCTGACAAGGTATTATTCATATGCATTTGTGCCATTTTTTAAGATCAATGTCCTACAAGCACAATGAAAAGTTTTGTGAAGTTACTATTGGTACCTTAAATGTGTAGAACTCTGTTTGTAAAACTGACAACTTATCTCTGGCTTCTAGAGCTGAGTCTCTTACGAATTCTGTATCATTTTATGCATAAGATACAGGAAATACCTTTTGCACAAATCGTTTAAACCAGATAAAGGTATGGAAATGTGCATTTTCCAATATTAATGAAATACCCTTACCCAAGTGAAAATGTCATCCCTTTTGTGAGGTTAGGTGAATTGGAATGAGCAGTGTATGTTGGCAGAGGATGGAATCCATGGTGTGACTTGAGTAATGTGTAAGATGCAAAACACTTTATGCTTTATCATAAGAAAATATGTACATATATGTAGCTGTTAAAGTTAAATATTAAAAAACAGTAAAAGAATGTTGATATAATAACAAGGAAACTTACTGTCCAGCTTTATTCTTTTTATTCCTTTGTGTTTCTAAACTATAGACTATACTTTTACATAGTCCAAAGAAATGTTTCCAGGTGCCATTCCAAAAAGATACAGGCATTCTGAAAGTTTATTTGGGTTGTGGTTTGTTTTATTTTTAAATTTCTTACCTAGTACTCTACCCTTTCTGTATTAGACCAGCTCTCTTACATATTTTTCTAGCATCCTTGTTAGCTTGTAAAAGTCTGTTTCATCCTGATATAGTTCTGTTGCTTGAGAGACTCTAAAATTTTACTTTTCCTCTGTGTATCTTAGAAATTAAGTGAAACAATGGACACGGTTCTACAAAACCCGAAAGCTTCTTTATCTGACAGGTAAGAGAAAGATGCTAGGTATCACAGTCTGCAGAGCGTAAGATGCGTGTAAGTGCCCTGACAGTGCCGCTTCACTCTCGTTTTCTGTCAGCATTTTCTTCACTGCTGACAACCTCTAACCATCTGTGGAAAATAGTTTAGTATATGTGGCATGTTCTTATAACACTTGCTCAGGTTATATCAGATCAGACTCCAAGTCTTTTGCCAGTGTCTGTGGTGAGTATGTGCTACTGGATCCACCAGTGAATCCAGTCCATGATGTCTTTACAGGTTTTAAGCTGTTTTGTAGATGAAAGTATAAGGAATTTGTAAACTTTCTTGGCCTGAACATGTTAAGTAGTGTCTTGTTTTGCCAATCATAAAGCCCTCAGAAGAAAACGGGCTTCTTCCTCCCTATTCCCAGCCAAGTGCATGTAAAAACAGAATCGCAGTAACTTTTGATATGCGCTGAAATAAAAGGAACACTACTTGCTATCAGCTACAATAAATGGAAAGATCATTAATATGTTTGGTATTTTTACAGGTCTCTGTCTTGTGCACACTTAAAGAAAAAGGCAAAAGCTCTTCCATCGGCTGCACCTGTTTCATCTCAGTATCTGGGAACATTAAAGGTGTTGGAGGATAAACGTGTGCAGAACAACAATACAGAATTTGACAAAGCAGATAGTTTACGAGCAGCTGTTTTCCAGGTAGATCTTAAAAACAAACAAAACCCGAACAAAACAACCAACAAACAAAACTATGCATATAAAGGTCCTGTTACAGGAGTCAACACCTCTTACTTTCTTGAAATCAATATTTCTGAGTGTATGCCTTGCATATGCTTATAGGTGTAATAACCCTTTTATTCTGTTGGTTATGCCTTTTCATTAAATTATGAACTGAAAAGGTAGATGAGAGGGACACACTGTGGTTCATAATTTATTGTCTCACTCTGTTTTCAGGCACATATAATATTTTCCTTTATTTCTACTTCCTTAAGTAAGTCTGTAGTTTAAATTTTCTTTTCCTGGTATGGTCTATTCAGTTGGCATTCAGAAAAAGTGCAAATGAAGTCTAGTATTCTCTCTGGAAGGATAATCTATGTGGATTCTGTGTAGAATTTTGTAACAATTAGTTTGTGGGTTCCAACAGATTTTTGCTACTAATCTGGGTGAGAAAAACTTTCATTAATAGATGTTGCATATCTTGACATGTATTTTTAGTACTCGTTACGCTTCTAGAACAAACCTTAGAACCTCAAATCCGTATTTATATTGTCGCCATAATTTTTAAAGGTAAAAATAAGCTTCATTTAGGACAGTTGTATCTTTAAGCAGCATACCAAATACATAATTAAACCTTGAAAATTTAAGACTGTTTCTGCAAATGGCTCATAACACTTTATGGATGCCTGAAGTCTCACTCTTCCCAGTTGGATTTTATTCTCTTTAATTATAAGTATTTGCAAAAAAGACAATAAATGTAAATAATATTCCTATATACCAAGTGATAAGAATCTTTATTCCATTCTTCTTTTTCTTTTATTTATTTTTTTTTTTTTTGGTGTGTTTTTTTAAGAGAGCCTTAAGTTTTTTTGTAATTTGTAGCCCATTTTAGAACCTTAGACTATTTCGGTCATAATGTTTATGTGAATACAGCTTAGTCTTCCGCAGGGCTATCTAAGTAGCACATGGAATAATTAAGAGTAATTTTGGTGGTCATTATATTGGTGCTGATCTAATAATACATAGTTGTTTTAACAGAACTTTTTTAGTCATACATTTAAAAGACTTTAGAAGTATTGAAGTCTTATGATGATTCTTACAGAATTGGTTGGAAAAGAAAAGGGTCTTTCTACTGGAATTAAAGAAAATTGAAAAAAAGAAAGCTGAAGAACTACGGAACAATGCTGAAAAGGTTTGTTTACATTCTTGTTTTAAAAAGAAGTTGACAAATCATAAATCTTTGAAGTATGCTTACCAGTGCTTTCTGCCCAACTGCATACCTCCTCTGCTATTCTAAGGCATCTGGTTTTCTCTGACTAGCACAAGGTGAGCTGAAACAGTAAATGGCATGTCCCGCTTGTTATGGTTGCTGTAAAAGATGTGTGGCTGATGCTTCCCTACACATTTACGTAACGTATGTTAAAAGTGCTGCTTAGATCAATTTTCAGGTTTGTTTACAGAGACCGTGAGATGCTCAACCCTTCAAGTGTTCAGTTTTAATTTGTTATCTATAAGAAAATGAGTTTGCTCCCTATCTCAAGAGAGGCTTTTCTACAGAGAATTATATTTTGAATAGTACTATACGCAATTCTTAGATTTGGCTTTTAAGTATCTAATATGCTTTGCTTCTAAGCATTTAACATGTGTGTGTTTCATATTTTTCTACACATATTTTGCAGGAGTAGTTTGTCTCATTCATTTAAGTTTAATTAAAAATGAGTATAGGAAAAAAAATGCTCTATATTCAGATTTAATTTTGAGTATTACTTAGAATGTTGTCTGCAAATCAATTTCCATTTCTTTATTGCTCTATCTAATCCTACATTTGACAATGAGTTTAAAGCATACTATTTCAATTATAGTTTTATATTTAATCGTATTTAAATGTAGACTTATTTTCAATCTAGAAAGAAGCTGTTAAAAGAGAGGAAGCAATTGCATCTTTTGAAGCCTGGAAAAAAAAGAAAGGAAGAGAAGCAAAGAAGTTAAGTGAAAAAAAGAAGCTTGAGGAACTTAAGAAAAAGAAAGCAGCAGAACAGAACGAGGACAAAACGGAAGCAGCACAGAAGGTGATGTGAAATACGTACATGTGTATCAGATATGGTTCAGGAGATTGTTGAGAATAATTTTGATTAATCCAGTAAGAGATGGAAACGAACTAGATTCTAAAATGTAAACATGGTTAATTTCTGAAGAAAGCTCATATTAAAGTCTGCTTTGTTGGAAGTATGTAATATTTACATTTGCACACAAACAGGCGTTTTTCAGTATCTGGATTCTATTAACTGAACATAAAATAAATTCCATATAAATATATTGGCAATGAACTATTACTCAGTGGGAAAAATAATTTATTCTTTTTAGGTATAGTGATACCCACGTCTGAGCGATGCTACAAACAAATATTCCAAAATTGGAATGTGTAGAAATTATAAAAAATAATAATACCGAATAAGGAAGCAGATTATTGACAAAAAGGTGAGGGGTAAGATTTCTAATGAATTTGTGGTTTTCTTTAGGCATTTGAAAAATGGAAAGAAAGAAAAGTGGAATATTTAAGAGAGCAAAGCAGAAAGGAAAAACAGTCTGAAAGAATCAGGAAGAAGAAAGAAGAGGAACTGGTTGCAGAGAAGAAGAGAAACAGCATGTCAGCAGTTGAAAAATGGTACTACTCCACTGGGTTTTGGAATATCAGTTTCCCAAATCTTTGCTTATAAATGCAGTAGGTCTTCTGTGAGTGCTTGATGTGCTTTTAATTGGGAGACAATGGCATGCTTGGGATCAGGCTCTTTACTCACAATGGAGAACAAGTGTAACAATGAGAACAAGCAGTAAAGCTTCTTTCAGTTTAGTAACTTAAATGCTTTCCTCCCCAAAAGGCTACTGACTAAGTCCAGGCAGAGATAATGCAACCGAGAAGTAAGATTCACTGAGTAGTGTAATGTCTTATGTGATTACTCTCATGCTTCATTACTAAGCCATAGGAAGGAAGGTAAATCTTTATCTTCATTTTTTGTGGAATATAATGTATGAACGTAGCTGTATTCAGAAGCAAATAAGATGTGCCTGTTGAAGAAATTCTTTATTGGTTTTACAAGCCAAGACTTTTCACAGACCATGTGCAACTTACTATTACCCACAGAAGTTTTGAATCTAATTTTTGTATGATACCAAATAAGGGAGAAAGTAGCACAGAAAAGGTGATGTCATAATAGGTAGAACAGTAGGTTCATTTATACCTTGGTGATATAATATATAAAGATGGACTTCAAAGATTTTTAATATATATTCTCGATCTTTTATTAAATGTGTAAAATAGCTCTTTTGACTCAATTTAGTTAATCAGTCACAGATGCAGCATTTAGTCGGTTCCATGATGATCTCCTGTTCTTCCTGCTCACTATACAGGAATGAAAGAAAGGAGGAATATATGAAACAGAAGAAAGTAGAAAAAGTCCAAGAGAGAAGGAAGCAAGAAATACAACAGGCAAAGAAGGAAGAAAAAAATAAAAAGGCAATGGAGGAATACGAAAGATGGCTGGTATTTAATTTTTTTTTGCACTTTTTCAAAACCAAAAGGATTAATGTACTGATGACTGTGAGCACTTTTGTATTGTAATACTCATGGGTTTTCATGCTGTTATCAGAGTGGCCAGATGACGGCAGCATTACATAGCTAGTCCCCCAAAATTCTTGAGCAAAATGATGATAAAATACAGTGGTCTTGAGATTTAGCATACCTGGAAAATAATATTCTCCCTAAATATATGTCATAGAGTTTTGAGTTTCATAGTTGGTCTTCATTTTTTGACATTCCATGTCCACAGCAACCATCTCTGAAGGGCCAACTCACCACAGCACAAAACCTGCAAAGCCAAGCAACATCACCAGCTGCAACAGTGAGCACATATACATTCAAGGAAGCATTTAAAGTGGAGACTTGTATACCTTAAAATTGATAAAAGCACTTGTAATGAGGTTTGAGATTATTTCCATTTACTAGAAATGGTGGAACTCTCACGCTCCCAATTATATTTTTTCTACAGCAGCGTACTTTAGTCACAGTTGTTAAGCAGTAAACTAATCTAGTACTCTAGTCCCAACAATAAGGCAGGTTTTTTTTCCTTGCTACAGAAAGGCAAACTAGGAGAGAGATCACTAATATTCTTAGTATATATTGTTTTCTTAAAGATGTGTGACTTGCTAGTTAAAGAACCTGTGGATTTCATACTCGCCCTGTGATGCAGTCATTCATCATACAGACTTTCAAGGTTTTCTTGTGTTTCTTCTGTTGTCTTCCTTGTGATTCCTGGCATGTATACATACGTATATATATGATCTCTGTTGCCATTTATAAGAATGGGATCTTGCAACTCAGCTAGCTTAAGGTCCTTACAGGGATTCATTTTTACTGTCAGTAGCTTAAAAAAAAATCTTTTCCAGAGTCTCAAGTGAGCTTTCTATTTTCCTTTGGTGGGGAGGTGAGGAATATATGAGAATTGAGGCAGGCAGATGTAGGGATGTGGGACAAATTTTAAAAGGACAATTGTCCTTTACTTGGCTAACTCAGAAATAGGCAGTTATGTAAAACAGCAAGAGCCTGCATGTTTTCCCTTCTCTCTGTTTTCAAACCCTTTTAGTCTTAGGTTTAAGTCTTTTAAGATCTTATTTGACCTGGTCCCCTGTGGGAATACCTCTGATTTCTGTAATCATTGATAAGAAGTGTTTTCTCTGGTCCCCTTTGTCAAGTGATTTCCAGCTCAGTTCTGTCAAATGATTAATGTCCAATCTTAGATTATTTCTTGCTTAGTCAATATTCCTGGTTCCCAAGGAAGGAAGTACTATGCTTTGAGTAGTAGCTAAACACTCTGTTCCAGTATGGTCCTCTTACTGAGACTGTGCTCAATTAGCATAGTTGTAGCAAAGTGTGAATGTTACCTCTCACTGTACATTTGACTTCCTTGCTGTCTTGGACTCAGTATGAAGGTAAAAAAATTATCTCTTTTTCTGGGAATGAAATATGCTGTCTAGCACAGGCTCCCTTGTTCAAATTGTGTATAAATTCCTGAGGTCATGACTTCAGTGGGATTATTAGAATAAATTTTAGTAGTTGGAGGAATGACCAGATCTAAATGGATGTACATGTGCCTACATGAGTGGAGCAGTTTGAAAAATAAGCAGGTGTTGGAGGATGTGATAGGTACTGAATCGGTTGGCAGGGCACCTCTAAAATGATCTCATTTTCTGTGTCTATGTGCCAAGTGTTGACTGATGTGTCTCATGCCCAGTCTTCGCATTTTTACTTTCTGAAATTGTGCTGGTTTTCACAGCTAACACACCTTTATTTGAGAAAGCATATCAGGCAATGGCTCTGTCATTGTGTTTGGCCATGGTATTATCTCACTTTGTATAGTAATAGAGAAGATACGCACCTTCAGTGCACTGTGGGAGACAAATGCCTGTAAAGTTGCCAATGTATTATCAAGGGAACTAAGATGATATCTGCATACAGGTAGATAAACAGGCATCAAATCTGAGAGGGCAGAATTGTAGAAGTCTTTTAAGTGTATTATTTCAAATAAGAGGTTTTTTGTTTGAAGGGAAATAAAATAGGAGTAATATAGTGGGAAGTATTCTAATAGGTTTTCAGTAACATTCAACAGAAATAAATGTGTAAATTCATCCTGAGCTTTCCTGAACCAGGTGTTAACCGTATCGCATGGGTAAAACAGACATAAAGATCTCCCTGTAGTCCTTCTAAAATATAAAAAACATTCTGGGTTTATGTTAATGGCAATTCTGTTACTTATGCTTTTAGAGGTCATTGTGTGAATGTTTGATAACATAAGTGCATAGAGAAGATTACTTTTTAAGCATGAAAATAAATTCCCTGAAAAAGGCTATTAACACTTGTAAAATATGAACATAAAAAGGATAATCTTGAGCTGAGATACTTTAGTATTGCTGAGGAAATTTAAGCTTCTGGTTTTTTGTTTCTTTCATGGTATTTGCCTCTTGATACTTGAAGTACTCTTCAAGCCAATCTAGATGTTTCACTTGATAAATGATCATTTTTTACTTAATAGATACTACCAGTGTCTGACATTTGTAATTGACATGCACCTATTCTGAGGAGTAGAATCATATAGAAGGTTTATAATGGCAGATCAGTTTAGTTTCTATTATTTTTGAGATAGTAATCTTGATACCTGTTTTCTGTAGAGAAAAGCGAGTATCCTAGATGTGTTATGTTCTTCATTTTATGTGGTAAACATTAACGTAGTATAAGTTGATGAGAAGTAACACTGCTCTCAAATAGTTCTGGAAGACCAACATAAATGCCCTAAAAGAAGTTTGAAAATTTACCTTGAGGGTGAGCATGCTGAACATCTATTTTTGGCATTCTAAAGCTGTTTAAAATCATCAGGAAATGATGTACTGGATGACTCTCATGGATTTGTTGCTTTTCTGGGTTAGAAACAGCTGACGTGGGTTATTCATTTCATGTGGTTTAATAAGATCTATCTGAAAATACTTTCTATATTGGAATTTTAATCTCCTGGCATTGCAATATGTTAGAAATAAGGCTGTTATTGTTATTCCTCCTAAATGTTGTAAGTCTGCTGTACTATCTAAAATTCAATTATTATGTGGCAGTCATATGCTAAAGAATGCGATCTTCCCAGAATTTTCTAAGTGAAAAATGTATGCATCTTACTAGGCTATTAAGTAGGAAACTTCCTCAGAGAAATAAGTCGTACAATCAAATTGATCTAGCGTATGACAAGCTACAGTTATTGTTTTCATCTTTCACTATTTCTGTTACTCTTCTCCTCTTAGTGCAAATAACATCTTGTTTATTATTTTAGGGAAGATTTATATCAGTTATGGCTTGTGAGAGTGTGAACTGTGGTTAGGACTAGAACATAAAAAGCTTTGTGTTGAAGGCAGGGAAGAAACTAGTAAGTCTTTATGTCAACTTTCATCTTTTAAAAACCGGTTAAATTAACTCGAGACTCTTTCCTTGGCACTGGGATTCATTCACGAAAATTGGATCTTCAAACCCAAACATTCAAAACGGAGACATGACTAAAAAATCCAAAGCAACTTTCTGTTCCTTTCCTGGATGGGTGTATGCTTCATTTTTGGTTTGGGTTTTTCATACTTGCGTGTATTGTGCAACATGTATTCAGTAAAGAGTGCTTTATAAACATACAATATGCACATTTCTTTGTAACGTGATTTCTCAAATAGTTGTCAATACTGCTACTCTAAGTCCTATTTTTAATGAGTTTTCAATTACCTGTCCTGATGTGTCTGAATGTCAAATACAGATTCAGATTCTAAGACTTGTAGAATATGATTAAATTTTTCTAAATAATAAATTGGCTGGATATGTGCAAATACTCCAAAACATGAATCATATGTATGTTCCATTATAGAGCACATTCTTCCAAAGCTCATCTGTACTGCTTGCACATATCTTGTCATCTGTTTTGAGAAATATCACTGATAATGCAGACTCCTTTCCCCTTAGGGTACTAACCAGTTCCCTTTAAGAATTCCTGAAAAAATATCTTGAACTTGTCTTTAGAACAAGACCCAAAGCCACTAGTTGTGTTCATCCAAGGAAGATCTCTATGGAAGGAGAATGAAGGCAAAAGTGTAAGATGACAGAGGAGAGTCAGAATCTTACAGTGCTACAAGCCCAGGTTGTCTCAATCACTCCATATAATCCAGACAGATACAGTTTGCATGGAGAGATAATATTTGTTATTGTACTAACTGTGATGAACTTTAGTATTGCTTGTTTTGGTAAAGAGTATTACTTCTCCATGCAAACCTTGCCTTGCTTTTAATCAGCTTTTCTAGTAACAACATGAAATGATTGTGTGTTTATTTAGCCAGACCAAACATTCCTAACCGAATTGGAGCTTCAGATTTGTGTTAACAAAGACCTAAAGGGCACAGATTAAAATCATATTGATAGGGTTGATGTTTCAGTGCATGTTAATACTTTTTTAAACTTTTGTACATACCACATGTATAGCTAGCATTAGTACAGTTTGACTGCTGCATACATGTAAAACAAGAGAAAACTTCCGCTCAAGCTCCCTTTTTTACAGTAACACTTCTACCCCATTTACCAGTCTACTCTCTTAGCCACAGTTACCTCACTATTTCTCTTCTCACTTACGAATAACAGGCAAATACTGCTAGGATCTTTTGAGTTTGAGGATATACAGTGTCCTCAGAGGGATGGGATCATGGGTTGTCTGAGAGTGCCAGTTATCTTACAGCTATCTTCAAGGAGCAGTACTGCCACTACAATACAGTTTATACATGTGAAAATACGAAACTTTTACGGTGCTTCAAAATACTGGCTGATAGGCTGCAAAAGAGGAAGGGACCAAGGTTGGGTTTGGCACAACTGATGATGGTTTTCAGCCTGCATATCCGCATTGCATCTTTACTGCCAACAGTGTGTATGCCAGTCGTTGGTCCTACAGGAGTGAATGCACTGTTCGTGTGCCAGAAAGCCTGCTGCTCGAGGACCCGTTATCCACCTGTCAAGTGAGGCACTCTAAGTTATGCTCTGGTCCATAATGTCAACCTTGGTTCCACTAAGAGAGAAACTACTTTAAGTCAGTAAGCAGTGAGCTCAAGCATGCGCCACAAACCTGCAAGTATGATACAAAGAAAATTTTCACCTATAAAGTACTCTCCAGTGTACTAAATTGCTAATGCAGATGCCCCCTTAGATGCTGGTCCTCACAATGGTGAAATGGCAATCATCTTTGTGAAGAAGAATACATATTTTGTATAGAACAGAACAATATAAAAATACCTAACTTACATTATAAACACTGCAAGGTTCTGATGATATTATCTATTTAAATTGTTTAATTCTTAGTCTTTTTCTAGTACATGGCAAGTGTGATTTAATAAGTATGGAAAGTTACAAAGATGCATCAATGTTTTCATGTAATGAGAACAACATTTAGCGTTATGTTTTAGGTATCCTCTTACAGAAAAGAAGTCATTAGGATGAGACTAATTATTTACAAGACAAATACAGTACCTAATCCACTAGGCCTTCTGCTGGGCTTTTTGTTTAGATAGTACACAAAACCAGCCCATCCTTGAGACAGTCACCTTAATCCTAAATGACATCAAATGTGCAGCCTCTTGTGTTGTATTGTGCAGTGTGTGTGACTGAATCCCTAAAAGGGATGTGCTAAGCTCCAAAAGGCAAATCTCTATTGCATGTTAAATTTTCATTTTACACAAAAAAGGTATAGCAGTAATTGTAACTTTTCTGTTGGAGTTGGTTTTTTGTTTGTGGGTTGGGTTTTTTTTGACACATCTTTTTATTCTCAGGAAAAGAAAGAGAGGAGAGAGCAGCTTGAGAAGAAGCAAAAGAAGTTGCAAGCTGTCCGTGGGCATGAAGGGCCTTCTCCCTGGAGTCCACCTGGCAAAGTCACATATTCAAGGAATTACTGAGCAGTCTATTGCCTTCGACGAGAAAAGATGTTCCACAAAGTTCGAACAATGGCTAGTCATTATTTCAATAACAGCTGATTTTCACTGAATTCATAATAGATGTTGCATCCTTTTTTGGGGGGTTATTTTTCTCTCTGGAGGTTAAATAGATCCATTGTCCCTTTCCATTGCTTTAGAAAATGTACTAATTTTTGTAATTCCACATTTAACTTAGTATTGGTAAATCCTGCGTTACTTCGTTCCTTTTTGGTGAAAGTGTATATTCAGGATACATAAGGCTGGACTCTGGCATTTTTTTTCACCTATTAAGTAGCAGAATGGTTATTTTTAAGTTACTAGGCCACACTGCTGGGGAGTTAAGTCTGGAAGAAATGCTTTGTGAGGGAGTAGGGGGGTGATGGGCAAGGACGTGTTGGCTCTCTTGTGATGGAATGAAACAAAAGTCTAAGGAGTATGGTAGGGGGATGCCATTTTGATACATGAAGAGACAAGCTAGAGAGAACATAATTCTTAGATTATGTTACATTATGAAATATAAAAATAGCTTTTAAATGAAAATTGCATCAAGCAGAAACAGGATTTCATGGGGCCAAAACCAGTCAGCCATATGATGGTACAAAAGAATTAAACTGGAATCCATATAATGTAAAATGATCCAGGACTAAGTAAGACTGTAGCTGTTAATTCCATGTCAGGTCTTCATACACATACATGGGATCATAGATTTCCTGCTTCCTACAGGAAAGAGCGTTTTTAGAAGCATATTTGGCAGTTCACACAAAATCAACTGCAAGGGCAGAACAGTGGTACTCTTATGAGGCAACCTTAGACACTGCAAATTTTTTTTTTGGAACTTAATTTAAAGGCGTCTGTCATTGTTTTTACATGATCAAGTAAATCCTTCCCAAACATGTTTTCATCATTGCTAATGAGCTAGTTGCTGTAGTAAATTATTGAAATTTCTCCTGTTTTTTCATGGCTATTTGCCTCACTATTTTGAAAACAATGGCAAGACTACCTGTCTTTAGAGATCTTCAAATCTCTTGTTTGCCTACCATCTAAACTCAAGCTGTTACTAATGCTTGTATTTACTTATTTGAATTTTAATAATCACTCCAGAGCAGATTTGCTTCTCCAGTGTGTATTCCTAAAAAAAAAAAAACCCACCAACATAAACAGCATCACCAACCAATATGTAAAAAACCCCTAGTCTATAAATTATAGATGTATTTTCTCAAATGAGAATCTTGCTCCTGTTTAGACTGACAGCCTCCTTGGGAAGTCAAAGGAGCATTTGAGAAGTCGACTTGCTTTTTTCACTCGAGTCCTATGCTGTTCATAAATCACTGAAATACTCATTAATTCTGCATTTCATGTAACACTGGGGCATCTAGTCAGAAAAGAAAAACCACAAGACCAGCAACTAGATTAATTTCTTTAGCTTCCTAATATTTCTTGCTTGGATTTTGTTTTAGTGAAAGCCACTGAGGATTTTAGAGGCATTTGTTTTGGCCCTCACTGTTTCTATTACCAGTATGCTGTACAGGTGAAATTTATTGCTGGTATGTATGTGAAAGTGAAATCAGAAGGATATCTGTTCTATCTCATTGTTGAACATGGTCCTGTTCATTTGCAATGTTTATGACAGGCAGGAGCAGGTACTAGAAAGCAAAAATATTAGAACAGTAGGAAGTGGTGTAGTTACCATCATTAACCTAATTTCTATCCATAAACAAGTGTAGAGGAAGGCTTATAAAATGTACAATATTTCTGTTGCATATGATCTATTGACAGTGTCAAGAAGTATTTGCTAATCTTGAGAATAATGATGAGGTTTCACTAGTAGTTGTATTTGTGTACAGCCAAATCATCTGGCAGATCAGATTAGATCTCCATTGTGAGGAGCAGTTGTAGATTTGATACAGCTTCTAGATTATGAAGTATTTTTATTGTGGGATCAGGTTTGAGTATGTTGCCTGGTATTTTACATTGCATGTCTCAACTTCCAGTTGCCTTTCATGTACCTTGTTCGTGGTAGCCCTGTTGCGTATTGGGATTTTCGAGCAGGTCTCTGCTGGTCCTGCCTCTTGCTTTAAGATCTGCTTCTTCCTCAAAAGATAATTGTACTGGACCTGGATTTTATTCTTTTATTTATTTCTAGTCTGTCACTGGACTGCTCACTCAGAAATGCTGTGGCTAGAACAGGTTTTGTTCCACCGAAGTATCTGTAGAGAAGCTAGGGACCTTTATGATACCCATTCTTTTATCATATATAGTCTGCAGGTAATGCACACTAATGCACACTTGATGTCTTCCAGTGGACCTTAATGACAGTAGTGATCTTTTTGCCCCTTCTGTGAGACTCAGATTTGTGCCAAGAATCATCACTCGAATGCTGAACTTCTGGGTTGGGTAGCATTCATGCAGGCTCATCTTTTTTTCATTTGGGAGGAGGAGGACATTGGTCAAGAAGGGGAGAGGGCAGGGGAGAGGCTGCAGCTCTCAGAAGCACTCTGAGGCCCGCAGTCTGCTCTTGCAGAGCCCCTGGAGTCTGGCTGTGATCCTAGGCCATTTGTGCTTTTTCTTGTAGTACCCACGCTGAGCTTCCTGCACTGCAGTGTTGCAGTGCATTGCATTACCACAGACGTTCCCAGCTAGGGAATCTTGCACATTGTCATTTGCGCAGAGATTCAGCAAATCCTGATTTTTATCTGGCTTAAGCCAGACTATAGCACAGATACTGGAGATAAGTGAATACGGGGCTTTCATAAACTCTTGGTGTGGCTCTGGCTGTTACACCTTGGCAGGCCAGGCATTTTTTCCAGCAGTAGGGATATCACGACGACAGCATTGGCACCCAGTGAGAAAGAATCCACTGCCAACAGAAACTTTGAAGTTGTTGAGAAGATGCCCAGCCAGAGAAGCTTCCTGGAGCAACCTAAGAGGAAGGTAGAGACACCAGCAGGAGAAGTATCAGAATTACAGTGCAGGCTGAATGCAACAGAACTGCCAGCTCAAAACTGACCCACCCAAACTTTATGGAAAAAATACTGAACGAATTCAGACATTTAGGCTGGAGTGGTGATGTGCATTGTCGGTCCTCCAGGCTCCTAGCACTTGGAGCCTTGTATTCAGGTTTAGTGCGTTAAGAAACTAGCTATAGTATCATGGGAAGATGAAAAGTGTAGCAGACGGCAGAGTTTGCTGTACGGCTGTCATGATCAGGTTAGGAGAGTCTGAGGCAAAGCACGCAGCCTGTGAGAAACAAATCATCTGGATCTTTATTTTTGTTCAGTGTTCAGCTGCTGCGAGCGCGGCAGGTCCCTGTGCTGACAGGCCGATAGTTGAGGGAGGCAAATGAAGAGCATGGTAGAGGTAGTGGCAGAGCTAGAAGAGGGTTTGTCATGTGCCTGTGCCTAAACTGAATACTGCATCCCTACTGGCTTTAAGCCTTTAGATGATTGGATGGAAAATTTTTGACAGAAGGTAGAAGTGGGAAGATATTGGTAACATCTTTCAGAGGAGTGATATAGCTGGCACTCACATAAATCCACAGCTTTTCAATTAGAAAAAGATGCTGAAGATCTGTAGATGTGGAAAAACAGTTGATATACAACTGTGTGTTTAACTTCTAAATTTTTGGGAGCTTTGTCTAATTTTACATTGTAAAAACTTGGACATGTTACAGTATGATGCAAATGTGGTGGAAAAATAGAGCTGAGAAATATGAACATGTACATTAATTTATAAAAATTAACATGTATCTGTATATATCCTGTTAATATGTTCATTGATGACAGAGGAAAAATATTTTGTATTTAATAAAGTATATTTTAGTATAATGTCCTCAATGTTTTCATCAGATCCTAGGATACAAATCTTTATTTAAAGCTTTAATGCATGTAAATGAATGGTATCCCTAAGCACAAACTATTCTTTCATCATTGTTAATAGGACAAGTAGACAGGAAACTGTATCCCACTGAAGTCGGAGCTCCTGGCACTACAGCTCTCCCCTCCAGCTCACTGACACTTGCTTTTGCTTGCTGGCATGCCAAGCAAACAAACATTTAAGGAACACAGGGGTTTCCAAGTAATAACCTAGAAGATGATCGGTAACTCTCGTTTTTTTTCCAAAGTATTTCATTCAGGCATTAAGTTGTTGCATTGGTGCACTAAAGGGGCAAGTTGATGATACTTTTCTATTCAAATTCTCTCATTCTGCGTAAGAAAGATTGTACGCTGTTCTCCATCATATCTTCATTCATATTCATAAAATAGATCATCTTACCTGGTCTGTGTACTTTTACATTTCACTTGGTTAATTGTTGAACTGAGTTACTTGAGTCTGACTAACAGAGATGTACTAGTTTGGGTTATGAATGCTGATGGCAGCCTTGGCTGCAAGTCAAGAGCTGGACTTGCTCCAGTGTATCCGTATCTTTCTTGCACTGGGGAGCCCAAAACTGAACATGGTGCTTCCGATGCAGTCTCACACATGCCAAATAGAGGGGAGCAATTGCTTCCATCAACCTGCTGAATACACTCTTGCTAATACAGCCCACAATGCCGTTGGCATTCTTTGCTGTAAGAGCGCGTGGCTGACATGTTCTGTTTCTTGTCCTCTGGTACTCCTAGGTCCTTTCCCACAAAGCTGCTTTCTATCCTGTTGGGGCTGAGCCCGTACTGTTGCATGTGGTTATTTGGCCCTAGATGCAGGACTTACTTTGCCTTTCTTGAACTTAAAGTTTCCCATCAGCCTGCTTCTCCAGCTCCCTCAGAAACACCCTACTTGGCTCCATGGACTTAGCTATGTCCACTTAACTGAAGTGCTCCCCTATTCTGTCTTCCTCTTCTGCTTTGGTGCCTGAGGGCAGACCTCACCAGTAAAAACGAACAAAAAAACCACAAACAAACAAACAAAAAAAACCGCAAAAAAAGCATCGAGTACCTCAGCCTTTTCCATGTCCTGTGTCACTGTCAATGTACCTACAGAAGCCTCTATTGTTGCCCATCAAATCCAGTATGAGCTGTAACTCCTGCTGAGCTTTGGCTTTACTGAATCCTTCCGTGCCCACTCAAGTAATGTCTCTGTCTTGCTCCTGGGTGGCAAGTACTCTCCACCATCTGTGTGCTTGCTTACTGTCTGAACTCAGGCAGGAAAGACCCGTGCATGCACACTGGCCACCTGCCACACTTGCTCAACTACCCGCATGTCAGAATGGATTGTTCTTGTGCTCTGAGGAGGATGTTCTTGAAGGTCAACAAACTCTCCTGGGTCCCTTTGCTCTCCAGGGCAGTCTCCTGTGAGCTTCTGCCAAACAGATCCCTGAACAAGCCATCATCTTTTCTCCTGAAGGCCAAGTTTGTGGTTCTACTATTTATCTTGCTTGCTTCTTACAGGACTGAAAGCTTCACAATCTCAGAGTCATGGCAGCCAAGCAGCCATCAGCTTTCATGACCCAGACTAATTCATCCCTGTCACTATGCAATAACTAACCTCAAGTTCAAAGCACCTCTTAGATCATCAGCACTTCCACCTTCAGATTTCTACTGAACCGTTGGCTTTTAAAGAACAATTTCTGAAATTTTAATAACATTTATTGGTTAGATTTCCCCCAATGGGTAATAAAGTAATTGTGGAACTCTTACCTTGTTATTTCAGCCTGGGGCATGGAGAAGTCTGCTCATATTAGAGATTGCACTCAGGCAGTTAAGCTATGTTTTCAACATAGCACATAATTTTAGCACCTACACTCAGAAGAAAAGTGCTAATAAAAGCCCTTGGTATTGCAAGGTATTTTTCTTTTTTACTACCGTTTCATCTATGAATAGTCTTTTTCTGTGATGCATTTGTTTCTGGGTAGATTCAGACTAGACCAGTTGAAAGTTTTTTCATTAATTCTTCATTCAAAGAAGAAGCAAGAACTCCCATTATAGGTTAATCATTTTTCATGAATAGAAATATAAAATGAATATATATTCATTTTCATTAATATAAACTGGGATGTCCAGTCCTTGATGGTAACAAATGATAGGAGGATAACATTGTTTTCAAGCATCATTAACTCTCAAAAAGTGAAGTAGGATATTCCACCATTTAACTGTTTCAGTGCCCAGGTGTTGCATAGATATTAACAATAATACCCTTGTTGACTTATACTTTCCTTTGCACCTCTTAACATGGTGTAATACATCGGTTACCCATCCCCACATGCTGCTTTCTAACAAAATAATTAAGGAAAAACAACGGGGAAAAAATTTAGTGAAAGGGAAAATATTCAAGCTGTCCTCAATCTATTTCACTTTCTTGAAGAAGCATCTGCAGAATTCCGGAGAATAAATGACATTTGGGGAAAAAAACTTTCTTAGCTACCCTGAATTCTTATACCTTTCTCAGCACTTCTAATATTGAAGTGTAATGAGGATGTGCAGAGGTGATTTAGCACCTAGTCCAACAGGCTGGTCATGAAACCCTGCAGGTGGGCAGGATAACTGCTTCCATCCTGAGGGGCTTCTGGGAGACCTGGGGATTGCAGGTTCTGCTCCCTGGCATAGACAGGATGGTATCCACTCTTCCCTCCCCATACCAGAAATATCTTTTCACTGACAGCTGTAGGCAAAGTATGAACAGCAGTTAACTCAGCCAATAACTAACCACTGCAGATAACTTTCTAAACTTCCTAGGTTTGACTTTTGTCTAAGTAGACCCTTGTTGATACGATTTTTATTGCTTAGATCATCTACCACTGAAGCAGAATGTTGTCTTTGATTGAAATGGGAGCAGGAAAGATTTATATTGCAAAAGCTCAGGGAGCAAAATGAAGACATTCAGGATTTTATTTAAACTTTTTTTGACTGTCGTGGTGAAAGAGAGGATACCAGTGAGAAAATGAAAGCAATCAGTACTGTCATTATTAAATTTATAATTTGTAGAAACATTAGTGGTTATGAATATGGTGCTGGATATTGCACAAGCAAAATGGAAAGATGACTTGCCACAGAAGGCTCCCCATCCCAGAAAACACGTAATAGAGGTTTAGTCAAAAGCACAAGGAGAATGAGGATGGTCTTGGGAAGGCAGCAGCAGTTTCAGAGCACCAGCTGTGGTACAGTTGCATCAACAGCTCCTGGCAATTTGATTTCACAGTCCACCAGCTACTGTCCTTACCTGCTATCTTGCCTTCAGCAGGCAAAGCCAATGTGCTCATTTTCCCCTTGACTCTTTTGCTGACTGTTGTCAAGCATCCTCTGGTTTCCTTTCTTATAATGTACCAAATTTCCTCTTTCCTGCTTAAGATACTAAATAATTCTGTTCATTCTTGCTGTCATACAGCACTTCCAAAAGAGATCAATCTACTCAAAGAATGACTCTTCCGCCAGTATTGCTGTACAATTTAAAGTATTATTAAACCCTAACATCAGCTTGATACTTATTTTCCCTTAAACAGATGGTAGAGCATCAAGCTGTTAAATTTCACTGCAGCAAAATGGCATTCTGCTTAAAGTTTCTATTCCTCATGTGAATCAATAAAATGTAGGAACACTGCATTAGACAAATGCTCTTTGCAAACAACTATGCATTTGTAACTGATCCAAAGCAAGGGCTCATGGTAATGACCCCTGATTTTCAAGGGCAAGCTATGTTTTTTGGCTCACCAAGTATCACTAGTGAGGTTATGTGCAAATAATATCAGGGCAGTGATAGGTGGAATCAACAGGATTAATAGCTCACAGCTCAACGTAGCAAGTGCACGCTAAGTGTTTCATGAAACCTGTCTATTGATTTGTAAGTCAAATATCCTTTACACTATTCTCTTTATGATTCACTTTCACCTTTTCTCATGCAGATATTTGTTTTAAATAATCATGTGAACTGGTTAAAGCAGTCATCAGAGAAAGAGCAGAGAGAGTTTTACCTGTATATGCAATCCTTGCTGTCAGTCTATGAGCAACATGGAGAAGTAAGATTATAAAATGGGCATGGATGCAAAACATAAGTTTCTAAAAAAAATTAACTGGCAAGACTGTACTACTTGAAATTACTGCCACGAGGGAGGGAAATTAAGTGTGCCAGCCTATAGCTCAGGCTCAGAGCCTCTGCATCGGATGCCACCGGACCTGGTTTTTTGCACAGCTGTGCTATCAGGTTCATATAAAGGTGTCCTAAGCGGCCATGCCACAGAGCTGTGATGACATCCTGAGCTTGTGGACTGTCTCCCCACTGATGGGGTAAAACAGAGCAAGGACAAGATGGGCCAGTAAGTTTTTGTACAGGTTTCACTTTGCTATAGCCTGAATGTCTCTTTTCTGACCTGCCAAAATGCCTCTGAGCAAGCTTCTGCCCACACGTGCCAGAACAGGATTTACTGTAGGCAGGATGTATTATAGTCATGGCTGGCAAGGCTCTGTTTTCATCAATTTAAACATTTATTTCTTAAAAAATGGATAATCTGTTGCCACAGTAAAACACTCCATGGGGAAGAAGTGAGTCTTACTCATCTTTAGCAAAACAGGCAGCCAAGAATTAGCACATACATCTTTGTTGGTTTTGTATGAGACCTAGATTGCCCTTGAATACTATTAAGAATTCTTAAGGAAAAAAGCAAGGATTGTTTTTTATGGCCACACTTAAAATACTAGCAGCTCAAGGAGAGATCCATCCTGCCTTATGAATCCTGAAACCTGGCTCTGTAAAACAAAGCAAGATTTTCAGGTATCTGAACTTCCCAGAGATTTCATTTGTATTGATATCCAGCCATATCTGGAATAAATTAGAGTACTTGCTGTTCATAGGTAGTGTGATAGATTTGATACACAAGGTATCATTAAAGAGATCCTCCCAGTGTCCCATGGGAACAGGTTAGAGCTGTTATCCCCTGTGTTAGACAAATGTAGTTTTTCAACCCTGAGTCACAACCAAATCAGAGATCAGATAACACAGCTTTATAATTCCCAGACCTGCATTGTCTCCTGCAGATGTTGCTGTTTTTCTTACAGGGTTTTAACTGTGCAAAGATCATTGTAAAGGCTTCAGGTTCTATCAGGTCATTCCTCCCGCCCATCACACACAGTCCTTGGTGGTTGAGGAGAATGGGAACTTGTGTTTCAGATATTTATACTGTGATGTATTGAAGAGCTACACAGAGACATTGAACAAAGCTCAGCAACCACACCAGTGTGGCCTGAAAGATCTTCTAAGCCCCAAATTCTGGAAATGTTGTCAGTAGCCAACATGCCCATCTCTAGGAGAAAACTCAGTGCCTGAACATTAGTACTTACTGCGCTACAAATTCACCAGGCTAGCCGAGGTGACACCAAGAGTATCAAGCTCTGCTGTGGCCTACAAGATCAGGCTATAGGAATTTCCATGGAAAACGAGTGCTGGAGACAAACCTTAAATAGGCCAAGTAGAGAAAACCTGAAATTGTTCGTTTCAATGGGCTGTGACAGAGACATACTGAGACTTGAGGGGAAACTCGAGGAACAGAAAGTACCTGAATATAACCAGGGGAGACTGTTGAACCGTCCAACAGTTTGAGTAAAATATGTATTAGAATGGTTCTGGGAAACAGGCAACCTGCTACAGACCGAGTCATAGGCTGCTTTCCCCCTCCATCTAAACACATGAGAACATACCGCCTTTTAAAGACGGTGCTTCATGAAGCCGACAAGCACGAACCTCTACTTGCAGCATGGATGTCCAGGTACCTGCCTCCAGAGCTGCACACCCCTCATGAGCAAAAGCTCTAGCAAAGTAGTTACATTTTCACATTTTCTATAGGCTTTAAGTTCAAATGAACTAGAAACTTTTGGTCACCTGCTTTTTGCAGTTTGGGCTGCTGGATGCCCTGCTGCTGCCGTGCCACCAGCTTTGCCCCTGCCTGCCCCTGTCCCCCACATCGCCCCACTCCCACCCTTTCTCCATTAGGCTATGGCATTTTGCCCTGGACATAACATCACTGCAGCCGCTCACAAATGGCATATGCCCTGCCTGCCGGAGAGCCATAAAAACATTCATTATACATTTATAACTACCCCCTGCTGCCTCACCAAGCTGCCAGCACACAGCTGCCACTGCAGCAGTGCCTTGGGGGTGGGATGGAGCAAACAAGATGGAAGCAGGGAGAGGTGGCTCGGGGCCTGGTGGAGCCTGCTACAAGCAGAGAGGCTTTCTGCTGGAAAGCAATACTTCAGGTCAGTTACTTTTTTTCCTGATTCTCACCAGAAATGTTCAAGTATTTCTTGTGGCCACTGACCCCAACAAAACTGGGATTTTGTCTGGCTCTGAACTTTTTGAGTACAACTGGGAAAAAAGCCCACGTTGTGCTTTATCTGAGATGGTCTTCAGGCTTTCATCCTCTCCTGGGAGCAAGACCCCTTGTAAATGTGATTATGATGATAAATATTTCACTTGTACTGAATGCGGTACATTACACAAAACCTTGTGTGACCAGAGACCCGGGCTGACCGGGCAGACGGGGCCGGCAGCTTTCCCGGTGACTGGTCAAACAGGCCTAAGTGCTGCAGCCGGCTGCTGCTCGACCGGCGAGGAACAAAGCACTTTGGGCAGCTCAGTAAACCCAAATCCCACATTTAATTATGGATGGGGAACGTCTGTTTTGGCTGAAACTCTCAAAATAGCTTAGTTTAGTTCTTCTAAGAGGGAAAGCTTCGGAAATGTGTATTTCTGAAGTATTTTTATTGCCGTACAACCCGGAATGAATACTGCTGCCCTCCCTTCACTGCTTGTGGGAAGATGAGTTTTAGCTGAGAGCCACGTTGCCAGCTAACGAGGCAAGCCTTGTTTGAGGGAAGCATTCAATGGCAGCAGCAAGGATGGTCCACAAGGATCTATTACCATTCCCCCAGCGAGCAGCCCGGGGGGGACCCCACTCAGCCGTGCCTGTGCCCGGGGTGTAGAGAATCACTTTTTGCCCTGGTCTCCTTATGCTGGTGTGATCCCACAGGGACCCCCTGCTCGCTCCTGTGCAGCGCTCTGGGGCTTGACAGTTGTGACACACAAGCAGTTAGTGACAATTTCTTACTAAATTAGTGTTGATACAGCTAGACCTTGGAAACCTAAACTCCCTTGAACACAGTTGCACATGTATATTTGCTAGCAGGTCTGTGTAGGGCACCAAGAGCTGCTTTTTTTTTTTTTATTCATGCTTTATATTGATTCTTTGGGAAAATAGGTGTTGCTGTGGTCCTATAGCAAAGAAACTTGATGAGTCGGGAAACTAGAGACCAATCTTTTATTACTATACTGAAAATATGCTAGATATGCATCCAAAATGTTGACTCCTGCATCTAACAGGGTTGTGATATAACTCAGCTCTGGTATTAATGTGGCCTCTGTAGTATGCTTGCTAAAATGCTAGCAAACACAGACCGGGTTGAAACCGCTTCTCTAAAGGGAGAGGGGGGCTACCCAAGCCTATATGTGAATTTAAAAGTAGCATTCGGAAAGTCTAAAGCTGAATTCAGTGGACTGCTGAGAAGGCCTGGTGAAAGAGTTGGCATGCTGATGCTCAGCATCACCCTGGTGAATCCCTTTGGCCAAGCTTAAAGGTGCTCTGCCAACTGCCTGGTCTCTGTGGGACTCTTACATCCTGGCAACAGCACAGATAGATAAGTGAGATTACTGAGACATACTTTATAGGGCCATTTGCATTCAGTAGTAGCTGGAGGACTCACACATATAAATGAGGGACAGGAACCTGGAGAGGAGGATGTTCCTAGAAAGCATATTCAGATGATGGGGAACAGCTGCAGCAGCTCTCTGAGCAGCATCCCAGCTGTGGGAGCTGGGGAATTACAAAGGGAACTTTTCAGCTGTATGTTCAGGTATAGTCTAACTCCGAGTTTCATTCTTCATGCTGGGAGTTTTGTGGTGTGGATCCTGATCAATACTGACCTGCCTCTTCCTGGGCTGCCTTCATCTGGGCTTTCCTTGCTAGCTTAAGGCACAGGTATGTTGCCTGACATGAATGGTATGGGAGTCCCAGGAACAGGAGGAGATCCAGATCAGTGACGTCCAGGGACCATGGATAATGCCAGTGCTGCATACCAGGGATGAGAGATGGAGGATAGTAGGAGGAACTATTGAGGAGTGGGATAGGCAGTGCCAGTGAAAAGGATGGAGTCAAATTTGCAAGTTCTGTCCATTCATTCCCATCTATATTCTTGCTAGACACTTCTGCCAGCATTAGGGCTGTCTATTTGGCCATGGTAATTAGCAACAGCCTTGTATTTCTGCATGGGTTTCCCTGCTGGGAAATGCATGTTTGTATATTATTGCAGAAAGGCAATGAGTCTAGGATTCCTATGGTGTTCCCCCTGAATACACATGATTATTATTCAGTTAGTACACTTCCAGTGTGATTCCTATATTTCAAAGAGGAAGCAGATAGATGGGAAAGGGACAGACAATCCATGACAAAAAGCTGGGAAGTGCTAGGAAGGAAATGTGAAGTAAATCTTAGAGTGAGCTGTGCCTGAGGGAGTATGTGCCATGACAATACACAAGTTAAAAAGAAAAATAAATGTAGTAATAAAGAAAGCTTTAATTAAATGAAAGTATCAAAAAGTAAGAGAAAAGCTGAATTCTGGTACCTAAATAAAAGTATGAAGAAAAGATTAAGATAAAAATGTTGGTATAATTAAAAAAGTAGGTGACAGAAAATGGATTAAACATGGCTCAGAAAAGATTGATTGCAGTTATCCACTCAACAACAGAAAGGCTCAGGGAAAACTTGGCATACGTATGCTTGCTGGAGAAGCTATAGATACTGGCCCTGAATGCTTATGTCTGCTCTCCAAAAATAGTATTATTGTAAGATTACTTCTGGTAATCATATGACATTCCATAATCTATTTTTGCTAGACATGGTACAGCAACTGTGATGATATCAGACAGTCGTGATTTGGTTGTGATGTTGAAATGTTCTCCAAAGTGTGGCTCTCTGACTGTGTAACAGCAAGCCCAGAGTATCTGTAGTGAACTAGTCTTGTGGAAAATGCAGTTCAAACTGCTAAAAGCACGCTTTAAAATTCAAGCATATATTTGGCACTATTAAATTACAGCACAGCACTCTGGAAATTGGCACTGCCACTTGAAAGTAGGATTCACGTTTGCTGAAGTGTTGTTTAATAGAAAGCTTTAAAACCAGAAAGGTTAGAAAATCTTCACAGCCAGAGGAAGCTGTGTGCATCCATGTAAAGTATTTGGTAAAACATGGCCCAAGAGATGGTGTTCTCTTGAAGTGATTTTTTTACTCTGATGGGTAACTTACAAAGCAGAGGTATCCTGCAAGGAAATGGGAAGTCCCAGGATCTTGGCTGGAGATGTGTCCTGGGTCTCAGTTCCGAAATGGATCTGGCTGCTGAGGGGTGAGTTCAGGCCACATCTCAGACTGAGCAGAGCCCTGTGGGGACTAGCATCTGTGGAAGTCTCTCTTTTGTCCTTTAGCACTCTGAAGCAGTTTGGAAGCCGCATACTAATCTTTAAATGTTTAATCACATCAGTCATAATTGCACGGGCAGTTTTCTCTGGGCGGCTCTTGGTGTGTGGCGTTGCCACATAAAGATGTTCTGGTACAGAAGCAACAGCAGACATGATGTCTTGTACACACTGGCATCCAAACTGAGAATCTCCACTCTTCCAGGTGCCCCTCTCCCACCCGCCCCCCAAATTACTGGAGCTATTCAGTGGCAAAAAGTGAGCAGACCAAGTTTCAGGTGGAAACCAGCAAGACTCAGTGCACCTCAGCATGTCCCTTTCTGACATTAAAGGTGTCAATTTAGGTGATGCATTTCATTAAGAAGCAAATTATCTGCCAGCCTCTGCCAGTGTCTTCAAGTCAGCTAATTTCACTGATCTTTTGCTTAGCATAGACTAACATGTACGTATTTGAATATGGCTGCACAACAACTTCCTTATGCTTGCATTATCTATGTTAAAGCAGCAGGAAACTAAATTAATACAAATACCAATTCTCAACGCAGCACAGGTGGATACGTGATGTCGCTGTCCAAGGGCACAAAGGTATGCTTCTGACACCCTCCTACTTGTTATGCACAGTGTCCTGTTGAAATTAAAGGCATCAGTAATGTGCAAGTAAAATACTAAAGGTAATTTGAGTCTGGGCAAACTGGAAGCAGTGAATATACAAGGTTGTAGGAGAGCCTGGGGCACCTGACGTGTCTGTGTTCCTCTGTTCCAGTTAACCTCTAGAAAGATGCATAAAAATAACACCAAAGCTATGAAAATAGCTACTTTTTAAAACCTTTTCCAAGGAAATATGGAAACAGGTAAGTTGCAAAATGTGTTATCTTCTTTTAAATAAAATGCAAAATAGTTACACCACCATTCTGAATATTTGATTGTGAATCTGTAGTAGAGGAGAACAAATACAAATGGTATTTTTAAAACAAATACCAAATACTGGAACATGTGCAGTTCCTACACACATGTAAGAGTGCAGGCAAATGGATGTTTAGGTTAGCTCCACTAGTGAAACTGTATGTGATGTTTGATGTTGTTTAGCTGCTGTATTTCGGTTCTTAGTTGTAGTCTTTAAAGTAACAGTGGTACTTTATTCCACTTAGCATCACATGAACTTCAAAACATGTATGTCTGTAGCCATTTCCAGCTAAAATAATCACTAGTTGTCACCTTGATGTCCTAATAGGAGAAAATCAAGAATCTAGAATAGGAAGAAACCAAGAATCTAGTAATCTGGATTACTCAGGTGTATCCAGTTGTCTTATTCATTTGTGTGATCATTCCTACAAGAAAATCCTGTCAGAATGTGCACATGACAAAAATGCAAGAGGGATAATTGTATCCAATTTTCTGATAAAGCAGATCTGCCCAAGTATTTCTAAACAGTGTAACCAAATAATTGAATTCCTGGTTCAATTTAATGGTTAAATGATCCAGAACAGGAATTTCGTCCAAACATGTCTCTTCCCCTCCATTTTCTTTTAGGGAGGCTTAGATGTGACTGTCTGTCTGGAAGTTATTTATAAACCAGCAGGTCCGTGTTTGGGAGTTTGAGAATAACTTGCCTTCTGTCAGCTGATGAAGAGCAAAAGTTCTTCCTTTGTAGCTCATGCTCTATTTGTTTCTAATCCGTCAAACAAAACAAGATTAAAGGGGGAATACAGTCATTAGTTTTACAGAAAGCTGTTCTGACTAACTCTGTTGAAACTGCAGTAGCTGAAATAGTAAAGAATCTGAGTCTAGGGGAGGGACTAAGCAGATGAAAAAAGTGGGGAAGCTCTTTCTATAGGGCAACTTTGAATTTTCTGCCCTTGAAAATAGTATCTACATTATTAGGGTTGTTTGAAGAGGGGAAAACAAAAGAATCTGAGATGCCAGAGGCTAGCTGGTTAAGTGTGTTTCGTTCAAATGCAAATGCCCTTTTTACTGCAAAGCTGTCTTTCTAATTGCTATAGGGTGTTCAAAGCTACTCAGGATCTTCAGACTGATTGAGGGTAACGGTGAGCTTGTGCTTACTGCAAGGAATATTCCCTAATTTTTATGCCCTGCTGTTTCTTACTAGTCAATGGCTGGAGCTGGAGAGACTCTTGAATCCTGTTTTAAATCAGCAGGGAATTGGGATCTTTAAATTTATCTGTGGATTAGAGCTCATTGCTCTTAGGTTTGGGTCATTTGATATCCTGGCACCTGCAGATATGCACTCAGCAGTACTGATCAGCACTGACAAGCAACCCATAGAGCAGGCTGCATCTCAAAGCTTTCACAGACTTTACATAAAGGCCATATGGCACAGAATTATGGGAGCTATGCAGATATTCAGACTGCACTCACAGTTGTTAATGCTGTGGTTTGCTATCAACTCCCTGCTTAAAGTTTTGGAGGCCCTGCTATCTCAGTCATGAGTTGTGCAAAGTATCTTAGCAGAGATGACGCATTGCAAATAATTTATACTCTGGCTCACAACCAAGAAATATTACCTATCTATGCTGTCCTCTGCTCAAAGCCAGACTTTTACCGAAAGCAATGATATATCTGCAGGTGAGACAGTGGTAGAGACTTGCCTTGCGTCACTGCTAATTCTTCAGGACTCTCTCATGATTTATATCATGCAGAGTGACAGTGAGTCCAGCAAAAAAACCCAATTGCTTCTGTCCTGGTTTTGGTACTCCTGTTTCATTTTTTTTCCTCTTCATTGTCTCTCTTTCAGATACTTTTTTACTGTCAGCAGTTTATATCGTCTCCAATTCTTTTCAGTTATCAGCCACTGAAATGACAGGTATCTGAATAGTTAATGCTTACATTCATGTTTTTCTTGGGCTTCAGAATAATTTTTTTAACTGAGGAAGGAATACTTCAACCTCCAGTCATTTTTCAGGCTATCTGTAGTAAAGCAGAGGTATAGTGAGTTATACCTGATCTATATCTGGAATTTTGTCTTTACAAAAGACATTTGCACTAGTGTGTGTTAAGCAGGTCATAAATGTTTCCCAGGGAGGTGGGAAGACTTGAAACGTCTGTTCTGAGCCAAGAAGTCTTTGTTTGTACCAGCCTTTCAGGGCACCACATCTCTGAAGTTGGCTGCTAAGCTGCTTGCAGTCGTTTTTATTGCATCTTTTAGTTAAAAAGAGCCACAATAAATGAATCATGATTTTAAAATCAATGCCCACCAGGTATACGAAAGAAGCCTTTGGGCAAAGCTTGCCCTCTTTTAAGCTGTAGCAAAGTCTAATTTTCCCCTGCAGACAGTGCTGGAGCATGGGGCAGCCACAGCACTTACTGTTCCTCCTCTTCCTTCTCCATCAGGCAGGCTCCAGCCCCTCTGTGGCAGGGTGGGAACTTCAGGTGTTCCCTAGGGCTTCGCAGAGCCCTGACGGGGAAGTGTGAGGAGGAGGTCACAGAGGGGCAGAATCTCAAGAGTCTTCCTGTGGTCATGGTGCTGCCCCTCATCTGCCTTTACTAGAGTGACTTGGTGTCCTGTGTCACTGCACCCCACATCATCTCAGTGATGTAGTTTGAGATTTAAATGGTGCTCCCCAGCATAGCCTGGGAAGAACATGCCTTGCCATCATGTATGACATACATGGAAGAGACAAGGGAAAGACATTTACCTCATCTTTCTCATTCACATGGCAACATCCCTAGCCTTGTAAATAGAATAAGTCTGAATTTCATATAGTAAAATGCTGAAAATTAAATTCTCTTTATGTTCACGGTAATAGTGTGATACTTCATGAGTGTTCAGAACTTAATGGACCTTAGTCTTCTTTCTCTTGTTTAAGGGGGAGAGAGAACCTTTGTACATTACAGCGAATGTAGCTGTACAAAAGCAATCAAATTCTGAGTGCCAGTATAAATAAAAAAATATTCTTGTTCACAGTTCTAAGATGATTGCATAAAATTATGTTCAATACTAGATTCAATATGAAAGAATATACTAGTTAAGAAATCCTTTAAATGAGAATTCATTCTTTCTGTGGTGAAAAAAAAAGCTCTTTATCAGAAAAATAATGAAACCTGATGCAAGTCTGAAAATTACTGTGTATCCGTTTACTGTATGTAAAACTGACAGAGGAGCAATTTCTGAGCCTCTGATGAATGATCCCTTCTGACCTTCTGAAATGCTTCTCTTCTGAATAAACACTTGAAACTATAGGTCATTTATGA
This sequence comes from Balearica regulorum gibbericeps, assembly GCF_011004875.1. Lineage (NCBI taxonomy): Eukaryota > Metazoa > Chordata > Aves > Gruiformes > Gruidae > Balearica > Balearica regulorum. The sequence goes on along the minus strand of NC_046187.1, from coordinate 35,170,868 downwards.
GAATTAGGATATACTGCCCTAGGTGCACTCATGAGTAATTAAATGATCTCTGCAAACTGATTTGCCATGCATCTGACTTGTGTGTGGGAGTAAGTAAATGGCTCAGTGCACTGATAATGAGACTAAATTTTTATTACGAATTCTGTTGAAGTTTTGAAACAGGCTGCATTCAACCAGATACTCAAGGACTTTAAATGAATTCCAGACAGAAATCAGGTCTTACCCTAGTACGTGTCCTAACTACTAAGCTTCAACATTTTTCTGTTATTCTGTCTTAAACTTTCTTTCTAGTTAATCAGTCTTTTGGTTCTTTTGGGTAGTTAAATGCTGTGCTAATAGCAGGCAGCTCCAGAAGGACCTCACAGGTCTGAGCAAACTGTCAGCAATATATATGCTCTGTTAAAGCAAAGTAATGCCTCTAGAGAAAAAATAATCTGTGCATATGGGATGCTGAGCTCAAAAGTGGCAGATGCAACTCCAGAAAGTGATACTGAAGTTGCTAGTTCTCTGAAGCCATAGGCAGGGACGTACCCTCTGGCAGCACCAGTACAACAGTGCTGGGTGTTAGGAATACGATGGGAGTAGGCTGAATGCTGGCCAGGCTTTCCCTAACAGCATCTCGTACAGCTGCTGTGTTTATTTGCTGTTACACAAGCGGACACAACCTTCCAGCACTCTGTTGTTGAAGATTAGGTTATGCTAGAGAGGGTGCAAAATCTGTATTTCCTATGACCTGTAGATTTCCTTCTCTATAGATGACAATTTGCTTTGCATGACACCTATATAGAATCCCTGGGTGAAACACCAGTTCGCCATCAGGTATCGTGTGTGGACCTAGGCATCTAATACAGGTTTCAAAGCCCATTGTATTAATCATGAGCCTGAACATTAAGTATTATACTGACTAACTTCTAGGTGCCTAGATCCTTTCTGGCTATATTTCATCATACTGGCAACATTCAGTGGTATATGCGAAGTGAGTTTTGTTTTCCTCAGTCTCGTATCTTGCACAGAGGTTTCCAGATGCTCACCGGGGTGTTTATTGTGATGGCTGGATTGGTTTACTGCATTTTTGGTAAAGGGCTCAAACCCTGACTGTGCACTGAGACTGAACTTTTTCCATCTTGATAAATTATATTCTGTACTATCATTGCTGGGCATGGGTACCTTAATTCTGTGTTCACAGGAAACTTAATGCTGTGTTTGTTTCTGGGATATAGACTGGAGTGAGGAGGAGTAGTAGTTTCAAATACATACTACTGTGTCTTTTCTGTAACAATGTAAACAATTCTTTTGTCATATGCCAAGTTTGGCGTATTTCACAGGCACAAATATAAAAACACTGAACTATCCATTAGTAGATAAGAATCAATTTAAAGTTTTAAATAAATTTGGAAAACTAATATTGATTCCCAGGAAATTAGGACTGAAAATATATACATCATTTAAAGCTATTGTTAAGTAACTTGTTGATTAATTGGCTGTAAACCGTTAACAGAGTGTTCTGCATTCAACCTTTAGTAACAAAGCAAACATACATACTGATAATGTAGATTAAAACAAACTATTACAACTGCATATCCAGATAATAGATGCATCTTCTTTCATCCAGTAGAAAACAGTTTTGGAAACTTAACTGAGTCTTCTTAAATGTATGTGTGGCCACCCAGCCTTCCAGTCCCTGTCCCTTGCAGAAAGACAGCAGAGTGCACAGTAAGACTGGGTGAGGCAAAAATACGAGACAGGAGAAGCAAGAAGCAAAGCAGAGGAGAGCTCCCTCTCATATCTTGGCTCTACAGTTCTGCAGTCTGTACAGATAGCAGCTGCCATGTTTTTGAGCGTGTGTGCATGAATACCACATATTTGCTGAGAGGCACAGTGGGCTCAGGCACTCAATGCCTCTTTCATAGCCGATGTGTAGCAGAGAATCCCCTATCCTGGCGTCTTCAGCAGCTTCCTTGCTACGACTTCCAACTACATCTTATGAGTGCTTCCTTTCTCAGATATTTGAGTGATATTTCAGCAATCCTAGTAAAGCAACACATTTCCTAGGTTTACGGGAAGGTATACACATATCGGTGTATCTGTCAGTGTATACTTCATATCAGTTCCAAGAAAGGTCTATTCTCATTCATCCAGATGCATACAGAGATCATGGTGAAGATCAGGTATTAAGGCAAAACTCCCATCCTGGCTAGAGCTTTATCTGAGGAAGATCTTGAGTTAAATACCGGGCCTCTTAAACTCTTATTTTTCCTTGCCTTTTTTTGTCCACCCCCTGGCCAGGATATTCATAATTTAACCACCTTTGATTTTAACTCTCCTTCCTGAAACAGTGACCAAATAAAATGGCTTTAGGACATGCCACACTATTTGGCATAAGTATACAGAACTACATTCTTTCAAGATGGAAAACTGAGCTTGCTCATGCCTTAATACTTAATTGCTTATCAGCAAGTAATTCCCTTAATGTAAGGAAAACATTCTCCTTCAACTGGTTGAGCTGGCACTCAACCATCAAGCCATTGCTTGTTTACACCAATTCTTTATACTTGTCTGACACCTTTATTTCATTTAAACACAAATTTAGCACCACACTTCCTAAATGCAGAAGGATAACGCAGGGGAGGCACCACTAGCTGTTAGTAACGACAGTCTATGAAGGTAAGCATATGTTCTGTGACAAGAGTGCAGTTGGACTGTCTCGTTGCTCAAATCAGTTTTAAGGGATAATTCTAAAATACTTAAACAAGACCTAGGACCTTTCATGGTAGATTGAGTCCAAGATCCTATATCCCATTTGCACTAGTGGCTAGTACCTGATGTGTCAGAGAAAGATGTAAGGGCATAGAATATGCTAGCTAAATTGGAACAAAATGTACCCTCCAAATTATTTGCTTGATTTATAATAGCAATAAGACTTATTGGAAGACTGAAGCGTGATCTGAAAAAAGTTTGCACATACTAGGGAGAAAATTTAGGAATAAATAAAACACAAGTTTAAAGCTGTCAGATGTAGCTTTTACACTTTTTAAAAAAGCTAATCAGAACTGTTTTGAAAACTACAAATTGCATTTTTGTCATGTGTCCTGTTTTTCTTACAATATTCAGAGCTGTGCTCTGTGTTGCTGTAATATCCAACATCTGTAGCAAATTGAATCCTTAAGATTTATTACCGCTCTCTGAGTTTTAACATGTGGAGTGTTTCCATTCCTTGAAAAGTTATTTTGGTGGTATCGTACCACACAGCTGTGTGATCATAGGAAGTATAAAATTAAATAGAATGTATTCCTTAACTTCTCCAACAGAGCTTTTAAAGCTCTGGATGGAGCAGATAACATAATGTTGTCTTTTCATGTATGAAATAACATTTAAAATTCCAATTTTACATTCATTGCTAGAGATATACAGTGGCTGTTGCTCCATCAAATGGAGCTTCAGCGTAACTGTCAGATGTTTGGAACAGTCCAGATTCATCATCCAACACTCAACCACAGTTAGAAAATACAGCAGATTTGATATACACTTCTGCCTCGTTACTGTATAGCACAAGGTAATAATAAAAATGCAAATATCATGACAAGATCTGTGCAATCCATAGGTGAGGTTGAACTTTGTGCAAAGTAAGACTTTTTTTTATTGTTTTGAGACCAGTTGCTTTAAGGCAAAGAGTAACAATAAGATGTTTGTAGTAAGTATTAAAGGGAAGTTGATTTCTTTTCTGCAGACTTAGAAGGACTACAGAGTGTTCTATAATTTGGATTTTGTATTTCAAAAGACATGCTATAGAAATAGCAAAGTTGGAAGGGTCAGTGAAAGCTGATGTTTGTTGTCTATAAAGCTTCTCTGCTTTCTCTGTGATATAATTTTCTGCTGCATCATCTCTCACAGCTAAATTCTCATGTCTGTCTTCTGCAAGCAAAATTCAGGTAAATCGGTTGCTGACAGCATTAATAAATATGATGTGGTGAACGTGACCACTAGGAAAGCAAAAGTAAAGTCTGCCTAGGGGGACATTTGGAGCATAATTGCCTGCATACTTATTACTTTCTTACTGCAGAAGTTTATCTGCCTCAGAGAAAAGTGAAATACAGAATTCATTGTTTTCTTCAGATCTGCTCCTTCATCTGCTTAATCACACCTTAATTGTCACAATGCTGAGTTCTATAAGCCTGAGAAGCTAGCTGTTAGCTCAGGGGGATGAAATGTAACAGGTTTTGCCCTCAAGACCAGTGCTAACATCCATCGGATCAACTGTTTTGTAGTTTGAGCTTTGTCTGAGATTGGCTGTGCCTCATGGTGCCTAATCCCTTGTTCCTTTCCCTTCCCTAGCCCAGGAGCCTCTCCCCTCAGCCCCGTTTTGGAGCCACTGTCCCCTGGTACACAAGCCTGCCCTGTCATTATCATCACTTGCATCTGTGATGACTAAGCTGAGCAGTTCAACTGGACCTGGCTGACTTGGTCTGGAACCAGAGCCTGTACTCCTGACTGAGGATCTCCAGTGCAACAGTGGCCAGCGCTGGTGTGGTGGGACTTACGTGTGCTTGGTGGTGTGTCTCCTGTGCTGGTCAGTGAGTATGAATGGCTGCACTAGGTGAAATTTCTGTCATGCACTCCCCTGCTCCACCTTGTGAGTCAGCTGTTGGGGGAAAATAATGAAGACCAAAAAAATGGGAGATGACTTTCAAGAGTTAGGGGCATAAACTGCTTTTGGAGAACAGTGTTAGCAGAATTGTGCCAATGAAAGCATTTGTTAACACTTCCATCTCACTAGCTTAGAGGTTTCCTTTTTACTCACAATTTTTCCTCTTGCGATGCCTCATGCTTCCATTGATTCTATCCTTTAGTATAAGGAGACCAGAAATCTGCCCTTTGAAATAAATATTGACAAACTAACGGCTGCCTTATTTATATCTTCAGATAACTATACTGTCAAATTAATAAATTCCCAAATTTTGCAAGTTAAGAAAAGGCTGATTAAGGCATCAGACAGGGTTATATGCAGAAAATGTATAAGACAGTTAACAGGGACACTATATTGAAATGTAGTCCTTCATTCTTGGCTTTAAAAAAATGCTGATTAAGATATTAATGAATGTGCATGTACATGTATTCCTATGTGTAATAACTCTATATTTAGCTTGACTATGCTTCACAGCTTTCTCAAAAGGGAATGTGTGCTGCTAGCAAATATTTAACTCTTGAGGTTCAAATAATTCTAACAGTCAGAGCTGACAATACTTCTTTAAAAAAACCCTCAAAAACAAAAGCAAAAAAAACCCCAAAAATCTTGTAGGCATTGAAGGCACTAATACTGTTGCCCCAAGCCAGATCAGAATACTTTCCTTTACAGATTTAGTCTGTTTAGCCCAAGTAAATGAGTGCTGAGGCTAACAGACATGGGAAGATCAATGAGAAAATAACAAGGACTGTCACTTATCACTAAAGAAATTAGTCAATATACCTACTAGACCAGTTCCTATCTTATGCATAATATGTCTCTAATATACATGTCCTCACCATGAGGAAAAGGGAGAGGTTGCAAATTTCACTAACCAAAGATAGCAACACATTGCATTAATAGTTGCAAAAGTATAAGAGTTGAGTTTATTATAGGGAAAGACTAGGTTAAAGATGACTCACACCAGATATTCTCATTTTGGTTGGACCTGGTGAAATTTAAGCTTGGTTACATAGGCAAGCTGCTTCAGCCATCACAACTGCTAGTGGTGATCTTGGAGTCTAGAAAACTATTTTTTTAAAATCTTGCCCTAAACTTTGAGCTTATCTTACAATAGACAGTGAAAAAGAACAGTCAAAGAATTATACAGCTGTCATTGCAACTTAGATCCTGGAAAAATACCAGAATATACTCAAACAAGCAATTTGTAGGCACCTAGAAAATGATAAGGAGATGAGTAACAACCAGCACGGATGTACTAATAACAAGTCATGTCAAGCTGATCTAATTTGCTTCTCTGACAGGGTGAATAAGGGAGTAGCAGTAGGAGTCAAATAATTTTACTTTTACAGATTTTTGTGCTCCTTCACCATGTCTAACAACTAGAAAAATGTGCAATAGGTGAGACTATTAGGAAATGCAGAATTGGTAAGGAAAAATCCACTCTAGAGTACAAAATCAATGCTTTAACGTCAAACCAAAATGCTATATTAAACATGATTCTTCAGGGACCTTGCTTGAGTCTAGTACCATTCAGTATTTTCATCAGTGATTTGGATGAAGGAATAATGTTCTAACTATGCAGATGTTATTAATTCAAAAGACTGTAAGACAGTAAGACATTGGAAGACAAGATCAGGTTCTCAGACTCTCAAGAAATTATCTAACAATTCACTTGAGATGAATGCCAGCTTCAGAGGGACAGAGGGACAAGACTGCCAGGATAGCAGAATTGCAGGAAAGGATTTAAGCATTATAGAGGATTGCAAGCTAAATATGACTCAACGGTGTCATGCTGTTGGAGTGAGACACACCAGAATGGATGCATCATCAGAAACAGAGTCTTGAAATAGGAGTCTCCTACTCTGTTCAGCACTGAATTCTGCAGATCAGGAAGGATGTACATCAAATGTCAGGGTACAGAGTGGTGAGGCCATTCAGAGATTAGAAAACAGGTTGGGGGACAATACCAGGACAGGTTGGGGGGGGACAGTAACTGCAAATTTAATGATGAGAAAACTGAGGAGTAATTGAGATCTAAGTCTTCAATTACATCGAAGGGTACAATCAACAGAATTAAATTCCCCTCCATGTGCTGCAGGTAGGGCAAGTAGTAATGGACTGAAATGACAGTGAGCAGACTTAGGCAAGTCATTAGAAAAAGTAAGAAAAGGTAGTTTAGCACTGATATTGGCTGGGCGCTGACGAGATTACAGCATTTCCATCTGAGGGGGTGGTTTAAAAACAGACTCAAGAAATATAACGGATGACAGTTCTCCCTCTGGGCCAGAAGACAGGCTAGCTGATATTGTGATGTCCATTTCTGCTTTTACAATTTCCGCTCCTATGAAGCTTTTTCCATGGTAAAATGTTTAAGAATGTTATCTAATTATGTGGAATATATCTAATTATATCTAACTTGTGTGCTAGGTCCACTAATCTGTTCCCTGGGAAAATGGGAAGAAACCCAAAGCAGATTGAAAAAGCTGGACCTCAATGTAGGTAAAATGTTGTAAGAGCCAAGTACTATAAGGAAGTTAGTGCTGGAAATGCCTGTTAGTTCAGCACCTTATTGCACACATCTGCTTGAAGGCTTAAATTTCAACAGTTATGCATTAATCACTTGAAATTGTAAACAAACTTTTTTCTTTCTTTCAGAATATGCACATATTATATCAAGATCAAATACTTTGCTTAAGGTGATCTGTGTTGCTCAGTCCTCACTAATACTAAGTCTGTATGCTCTACTTTCATAGAAAAACTAGGTCATTCTGCAAAAGTGAAGAAATCCTTTTAGGTTACTAAATCTCTTCTCACCCAGAGGTGCCACATTGCTGTGTCCTACCCTTTGGCCAATGTCTATTACAGAGAAATAATAGCTCACTTTTTTAGTAATAAACAGGCAGTTTTTCAAAAACATAGCAAAGTGTTCTTTTGGAGAGAGAGGGTCAGGTAGTTGGTGACTTACTAACTTTGTCATTGCAGTTGTCATTGTCTTTATCTAATACTAGACCTTTAATTTTGGGGAAACTGAAAAAATTTCTAAGGAGTGCAGGGAAGGCTTGAGTGAAAAGTGACACCAGTGATACAGGTATACAGTCATACATTCAAGTGGTATGGTATATATTCACTTAGTAACTGACTGGTATCAAACATTGTTAATAATTGGATAAGTAGAATATTAGGAATATTGTCTCTAAACTATATCAATAAATGTCACAAACTGCTAAAATTTCCCTTTCCCTTAACATAATACAGGGAAGAGAAAGAAACATACCTCTGCTCAGATTTATCTGATTAAACATTACTTTGAAGTCTTTTGGATGTGTATATTTGTTGAATGTACTGTTGATTTTCTTACCTATCCACACACAATCATTTTATGTGAATTTGGATTAAAATAACAGTAGCCATAAAGGCCAAGGCAAAGCAGCACATAGGGAAGCAAAGCAATTACCTTAGCATGAGATTTTCATATATGAATGAAAAAAATTGGGAGCAATCTCTTTTCCAGCAATGTACAGCGTACTTGTTCTCAGGTAATCTAAGAGTAAACACCAGTTTAAAGGGCATACACAGTAAAGTATGTGCAGCTACTTTAACCTTTCCGGTTGTTGCTGACTCGCTTTGTATTCTTATTGAGTTTATGTGGGCACTAAGAATCAATGGTCTATCTGATCCTACTCTTTGAATGTTGGTTTTGGCTACGCAGTGCCCTTTGTCATCCTTTCCCATGTATTTGTACTGAATTCTCTGCATCAAGTAATAAAAAGCAAACCTTTGTTTTGTCATGAGCAAGTTCTAATAGAAATGAGACATTTCACAATAAATGCTGATGAAAATCTGAGTTTTCAGCAATGTACCAAAAAAATAGATAGAATGGAAAAGCTATTTCCATGGAATTTGCTTTCTTGATGAAAGTATCAACAGTGAATAACAGCAGAACTCTCGTTGTAAAAACAGCACTGGCTCATCAGATTCCTTTCCTTTTTAAGTATAGCAAATGCCAAATCTTGAGTTATAATGAAGGCTCAATCATTATGGCATAACAATTCTAACTAAAAGTGTAGGTATTGACTAGAGCTGGCTAACTTCCTGGCTGATGTAAATAAGTGTAATTTCATGCTGGACTTCAGAGCACAATTTTAAAACCTGAGTATCTTCCTAGAAAATCCCAGTGCCAGATCTTAAGCTGTTGTTCATACGCAGATAATTTCAGTATCTAGTGGTGATTCAAACTTTTTTTTAATGATGCCAAAGTTGGAAAATTTGACCACAGGCTCTTTTTTAGGAAATGCCATTGAATTACAAAATCAAAATGCATGGGCAATTAAACTATTGGCAGGGTGGCAGGTCTGTCATTGTTTAGATTATTGTGGGATGACCATGTTGTGATTAGGGGACTGGAGCATCTCTCTTATGAGGAAAGACTGAGGGAGCTGAGTCTGTTTAGTCTGGAGAAGAGAAGACTGAGAGGGGATTTCATCAACACTTATAAATGTATAAAGGATGGATGTCTAGACGAGGGGCCAGACTCTTCTCAATGGTGCCCAGTGACAGGACAAGGGGCAGTGGGCAGAAACTGGAACACAGGAAGGTCCATCTGAACATGAGAAAAAACTTCTTCACTGTGAGGGTGGCAGAGCACTGGAACAGGCTGCCCAGAGAAGTTGTGGAGTCTCCTTCTCTGGAGATATTCAAAACCCGCCTGGATGCAACCCTGTTCAACCTGCTCTGGGTGATCCTGCTTTAGCAGAGGAGTTGGACTAGATGATTTCTAGAGGTTCCTTCCAATCCCTACCAATCGGTGAATCTGTGAATTTATTATCCCCTAGAGCCATGACTAATATGTAAGTAACTGCTCTGAGTTTAAGTATCTTCATGGACTGAGTCAGAGTTGGCAGGTGTATCAATTGTGCTTTCAAAATTAACAGAAGATCTATTTTACTTTTTTACTTTCCAGTAGAGGCATATCTATAAAAACTCCTAGCTACCTGATCACACCAATGACTTGTCCTGTGCCTCCTCTCTGTATCGCTAATATTAGTAAAATACACAATCACAACCACTACTACTACCTCTGAAACTTTTGGAAGGGGAGGCATCATAAGGATTGTGCTAGCTTTCTCCTACCCTCTTCTACCAAGTTTAACAACGAGCAGTTTCAAAAGCTAAACATTTCATTTAGTGGGGTAATAAAGATATTTAAAAGACAAACTTCTAGTTAGTTTTTTTTTAACTATGTTTTTCTTAAATCTGCTTTGAGAAATGTCTTGGTGATTATGAGGCAACTGAGTCAGTGTTCCATCATAATCATATTATTTTTCCATGTTTCATTTCTAATGTTGTGTGGGTTAAGGTATTTTATCTGGAGAAGTTTCTTGCTTTAAAAGTAGTGACTCTTGTGATTGTTATTCTTCCTTCTGCAGTCAGCATTGACATTTGTGAAGAGCAGCCAGGGTCACTTGCTATTAGGTACTCCAGTAGGAGTCATTAGCCCTGAATTACTTAGGAACAAAACAAATTCAAACTTTTTGAAGACCTTAATTAGGCAAAACCTGGGATTAATGATGTAAGAAAGTCAACTGTGCTTTTTCTGTCTTGGGAAAATGTAATACTTAATCTTGCCAATGTGGACATAAATAAGCGGAAAAAGTATATGGAAGTAACAGTGGCAGAGTGGTAAGGTACCTTTCCTGAAACTGATGTAAGAAAATGATTTAACCCTTTTGACCATTTAAACTAGATTTCATAAAAATATAGTTACATTAGGGAAGTCACATATAACTAATTTCATTTCATTTTTCTAAAAAAACAGAGTGAAGGCTGAGAGGTTCAAAACTGCAGATGCTCATGGGCCTTATTCTCTGAAGTCACATTCTAGAAATACTTCTAGTATTTGTTAGATTTTAGTTAAAAACTCAAGAAATGGTTCTGCTTCCCCCTTGGTTTTAAAGATAGTGATTTGAACTCTATTTCTTCCTTCATATGGTTCTAAGTCTTAATATTTTGATTAAGATGGAAAGAATTCAAACACTTTCTTTCAGATAAATCTACCCAGACCTATCGATAATTTAACTGTCAGGTCTGACAGTTAATGAGATTTTTATTAGATGAGCAAGTGTGTTACTTGCGGTGTTACTGAGAAAAAGCTTGTGGTTTGAAAAAACTGTTCTTGGCTACCTTTACTCCCACAAGTACTGGGCATCTTTCTTGGTATATTGCCAAGATTTCAAGGGAAATGAACATGAAATGGGAACAAGTTTTCACCTGAATTATTTGTGAACTGAATTTAGGCTGAATAGGTAGACTAACAATGCTTCATTACCAGAAAGCTAATTTTAAACCTGTGGGGCTAAATAGAGCAAATCAAAGTGGGCTAGCTCTGAAGTCAGAGCAAGTTGCTTGGTGGCAACTGTGTGCAGAGAAGTGGAGATGGAAATGAAGCCAAGAGGAAGAGCACGGAGGGACTTCTGGCCACCCAACGGGGGGCGTGGAGCACCCTGTGAAAAGCCACTAGCCTGGCTGACTGGTCACATCAAGAAAACTCCCGAAGCGAGAGGAATGCGATCTGGCCAAAGCCAGGTGCGATGGTTTCTGCGGTAAGTTCTTCTGGAGGCATTTGTGTAGTGAGGTCAAGTTGTGCTTCTTTTCTTGAGGGGTTTTTTTTTAGTTTAATTTTCCTGTTATTCACAGCTGGTTGGTTGCACACACTTGTCCACAGGCAAGCCTTAGGCTTGAGGAGCCCTGTTCGGCCATGGCTTTAATGTGGAGTAAGTTTGCCTAATGGAGACCTAGTGAGTAACAACTACCACGCTTTAACTTCACATATGTAGTAATTTGCATTAATTCCCCCAATTCAGTATTCAGGACTAGAGCATGAGCAGGTTAGTGTGAATACAGGCTACTTGATACCATGTCCTTAAACGGGGTGGGAGGCAGATAAAAAGAGAGCAGGAGTTGTACACAGAGCCTAAGCCATGCTGGCTGAAGCTTTATCATAATGATTGCATATCTGTACAAGCTCATCTTTTTCAGCATGAAGAATCTGACTGTACAGAAACTATTGTCAAGTGCACCGAGTAAACAAGCTGAAAAAAGAAACACTTTCTCTAATCACTTTCCCTTTCAGTCATCTTGGATTTCATTTGTAACAATAGCAGATAAAGCTCTTACAGGCAGTTTCATATCATGCTTTAAATAATACAAAACCTGCGTCATGCCTATTAACATCACACAGGCTGGGTCAAACTTGTTTGGCACTGTGTTTATAATACTTGAACTGGTATGTATTCCATTTCCATTATCAAGTCAAATGTTTAGCAATGATAATATTTCAGAAGCACCTAATCTTTACTTAGCTTTTTTAGTTTTCTTTCTAACAGGTAAGAGAGCAGGAACTGTTTGTGTAGAAATGATAGAGGTTAACAAAGGATGGTTCTTGATCTTCAGTCAGATGCTGTTTGCTTTTAATCTTTCCCAAAAATGTCTTGTATTGAGACTGTAATCAGACATTATAGCAATGCTGAGACAGTGTTTTCAGCTCAGTACACTGCATGTGCATAGCTGAACTGCATTGTGCTCTACTTCTGTCTAGATAGACACACACATTGCACACAAATAGGTCCAATGCTACTGCTGGAGCTTTGTCAGCGCAACCTGCTTTGTACTTTCAGGCAAAGTCAGTGGCAGCATGTCCTTTGGCATAATTTTAGAATGTCATATTTATTGTGAGCTAACCCAATAGTGGCTGTCTGAGAATACGCTTGCTAAGGTTTAGTAATCATATGTAATGTATAATCTACTATAACACATTTATTGAAGCAGTGGATAGTTGGTAACTGCTGATAATCACCCATGTAAGGGTAAGCCATGAAAGGCTGCTGGGTAAATTAGCACTGATGGCTTGCTGTTGCTGCCTCTGTCTAGTCTGGTGGGAATGTGAATTGCAACTGTACAGATTGTGTTTTCCTTGCCATTTGATGGCATAGCTCTGCAAAGAGGACAAGGGCCCTGATATAAACTGAAGTCCTTGGGTACTCATACAATAATAATTATTAACTTGAAGTTGCCTGCAGTCCTTCTGGTGTGTGACTTGATACAGTGGAGACAAAACTCTGTAGGAAATGTATGTAATGTCTTCCTTAAATGTCTTTTTCCACCTTAGGAATCCTGGATATGTAATAGTTGGTATGAAAACTAGTGCGTGTACACCCATGCATGTCTTTTGATGAATATGAACTTACTAAGTGTTAACAGCTGTCTCTGATATCTTGTTCTGCCCAAGGCTACTGACTGGCTGAACATAAATTAGATGCTGTAGATCATAATGAATTTTACTTTAGCCTTTAGCAAGGCGAGTCAAAGAAATAAATCTGAAAACATTAAAGTCAAAGAAGGGGAGATCATTGAAGTGATTCTGGAAAGTGAAAATGAAATACAGTGTTTCAGTTACTCATAGATAGTTAATAGTACTAACAGACTCACTGGTTTGCTTACAAATCTCAGATGTGTGCTGTGGCAGAAATGTGCTATAAATACCTTTCAGGAAAACATGAAGATAAAGGTCATGCTACATAGCAAACACCTACAATATAAATCATTGCAGCTCAGTTTCAGTCAGAACCACAGTTTGCACACTGCTTGCTCTCACATATGTTTCCATTCTTAAAATATGGAGGAAACTAACATTTCAGGGTCTTGACAATAAATTACAGTGAAAGAAAAAGCCAATCCTCCATTTCACCACTTTGAAATACATATGTGGTGTGTGATGGCACATTTTTGCTCATGGATTTGAAAGGGAAACAGGTAGGAGTCTGAAAAAATCCATGCTCCAGTGGGTATAAAATAATCCCTCCCACACGCATGGGTGTGGAAGTGGTGAGGCTCTTGGCACGCGCAGGGATGCATCCTATGCATCATGGACATGTGTGGGCTGGTGGGTGCGAGGCTCTAGTGACAAGAGGGAGCAAGGGGGCGGGAATGTGCCCTTGTGCACATTCGCTCCCTGAGCACCTAGGTACTCTGCACATCGGTGATCTTTTTCCACATGTGAAGATATATTCTTTCATAACTGAGAAATAGAGGTTACTTCTGCTCAGTAAGTACTGAAGATAGAAGAAACTCAAAGCTTAAAGTCAGCCAGGCTGCAATTACCTTCAAATGGAGTTTAGCCGGAACTGCATATTTATACAAGGAGACTTTTTTTTTTTTTTTTTTTTTTTTGGTGATGCAAAGACATTCTGGCTCTTCTGTGGCTTGGCATAGAGTCTCTAGTGAGAAGGGGTTGTACCAGTTTGTTGCCTCCAGCTGATATGGGGTTGTATGAAGTACTCCTTATGTTCTGGAAGAGTTTTCATGTATCTCTGGGTATGGCTTCAAAAAGCTGGCTCATTCTGTTCTCTGTTTTTCTAGAAGAAATGTAGCTGAGAAAATTACAGAGTTTGGTATGATGAGGGGATATGTAGGACACTGAAAGTGAGATGAAAATTAAATGCTTCTGATTTCTGAAATAGAACATGAAACTGAAAATTTGCATTCCTCTATAGCACTTCAGAAAGTGTCTAACTTTTACTGAATAGCACTTAACTGAATCTGTGCTTTTTCAGAGCATGGAAACACTTGAGTTCTCTCAGCATATCAGGTAACCTAAAGCTAGAAAACATACCTGGCACCAATATTAATTCTATTCTATAATAGTGTTATTGCTGAGGTGTTCCTAATAATGACCTTCATCTAAATTCCTTTGAATAAGTGAGCTAGAAATCACAATAATTTTACAACTTATGAAAATAATTTGATTGCTCACGTTTGGAAATCCTACCTGTTTGTAGCATTTCAATGGGCATAAGCCCAATACTGTGCAAATGGAAATTTAAGTGGTCTTTTTCAGGATTTCTAATTCAATATAAACCCCTAACAATATAAGTTTATTTTTAACAAACTGTTCTTTGCTCACAACCCTCCAAGTTAAAGATGAGAACAGTCTGTGGAATTACAAACATCTTCCCATGCAATTAAGGACTGTGTTTCTGTTCCGTGTTCTCTGTTCTCTGTTGTTATTTGGTTGTTGTGTTCTGAACTATTTTCCAACTAGGGACTGAATGTCAATTGACTTTTCATTTGGTGTAGCAGAGTGATAACTAATATTTTAAACCTCTGTTGTGTACAGCCATAAAGTTTTGGAAGTATACCTCTCTAACTTTTGACTGTGCCTCAGGAAATGAAAGAATCTTTCCAGACTGTTTAAAGTGAGTTACTGCAAGGTTTGCTGCTAGCATTTATAACGTGAAACTTAAAACAACCGTGCCATATTTATGCTAAAACTGTTCCTCCAAGGAATATTCCGCATTTCATGCAGTCATCCTTCATATTTCTGAACTGTAAGTTTAATTCAACTCCAGGTTCACGAGATTCCTCTTCTTTCAAACTGCTCTTACAGCTGTTCAAGAGCAAAAAGGGAATATAAGAACAATGACCAATTGTCTTGCCATTATTTATATTGCATTAGTATCTCTTAATACATAATACATATAAGGATCTTAAAATTCCTCATGCAATTTCTCCACACAAATTAAGGTACGTTCTTGAAAGTGCTTGATCCCATTTATCAGTCATGGGCCCAGAATATGAGAAGTACTCTATTTCAAACAATAGAGTTCTACATTTAGGGCTAAGGGGCAAATTAACCATTTTCTTATTAAAAGCAGCTGTTATGGCAGGTATTACTTACAAACAGGAAGAATACAAAAAATGCAGATAGAGAAAAGTATATGGAAGGGAACATTCAGTAAGGCTGAAACTGTGGTTCTGATGAAGTTGTATAACTGATGAACCTGATAAGAATTAAGCATGTTTAGAAGTGCAGTCATTTGTGTAGCAGGTAAGGACAGAAAAGGAACCACACAGGTCACTCATCTCACCTGTGCTGTGAGATGGTAGCACAGACCAGCTGAAGTGGAGAGCAACTTTGAGAGATTGTCCAAGCAAGTGAGCAAGTCTTTTCGTGAGTCACTAACGCTCTGTAAAAGCTCGCAATATACCAGCTGAAATTGCATTAACCAAAAAATATCCATGCTAGCCATTAATTCCCAGTACATACCCAGTGTTGATCATTACTGCTTAAAGTTGGTGTCCTTTTCATCAAGAATAAGTGCTTGGTCACTACTCGAAGAGATAACATCTCTGTTCTCAATGGTCAAGTTCTTTGGAAACCATAGTTCCAACCTAGTTCTTTGTTTATAGTTGAAGTAGTAGGAAGAATATACTTGCCATCTTGAGAAATCCTTTTGTTTTTTCTTTCCATTTCTCACTTGGCATTTGGTTTGGAGTGACAAATGACTCAACCTTCTTACTATTGCTATGGGACTCAAGCCCAAAGTAGTATGTTTTTTATAGGATATATCATACTGTGCTCTTAGTAACAGAAAACATCAGAACAGAATTGATGCATCAGATTCTTTTTCAGTACTTTTGGTTTATCCACACTGACGATGAAAGAATGTTATATGCAGACTGTTATGGAGATGACAAGCTATTTACTAATCCCCACAAGTGGACACAAATAAGATATGCTTTCTGCATAGCAGAAGCAATATCTCTCTTCAAAGAAGAAGAAGGTTCAACTCCCCTCTTTATCACCAGCTTAGTGCATAACTGAAGCTAGGAGGTTTCTGTGCCTTCCTGTCTTCATATTCAGTTGTGTATTTATCAAAGAAATTCTGGGATGAGTTTGTGTGGTCTGTATTCTGTTAAACTGGATAACTGAATTGTTTTTTCTGGACTTAATATTTGAGTCAGACTTTAAAACAGGATCATTCCTAGTAAGGAATCAAACAGTGATGTTCTTTTGCATGTTTTCCAGATGAGTAATTTTTCAGCTTCACTAATTATGATAGTTAATCAGATTATGATCAGCTGCATGAAGCAATCACAGGCATTGAGCATGAAACCAGATAGCAGTTGTATACTTTCTGTATATATACAGGTGTATAGAAGTTGATATACTTTCTAGTAAAGAGTTTTCTTGCTCTGCTGTATGATGTTGCATGTCTTCTCTTTATCTGCTCTGGATAAGTGTAAGTAAACCTGTCTAGAGTAATGAATGGGTTTTAAAATTATAGTTTCAGCAGTCTCCCAAGAAGATCTTCTGGAGACAGACATCATTGCTCTAGGTATAGTACAACAAAGAGGCTTGTTTCCCTTGGCAGACCTTAACAAAAGGTATTTGTTGACCACTGTTATGAAATCCACAAAAGGTTTTTTGTTCATGATATAAAAGTGATCAACAGAGCTGCAGTGATAGTTTCACTTAATGCTTCATCACATTCACAGGCTGCTTCACAATCTGGCAAGTTTTGGACAGATTTTACTTCATTATCAGTAGTAAATGTTGGTAAAACTTAGTCTGCTCTAATGTACCATAGATGTCCTGGTTCAAAAGTAAAAAAAAAAGAAATTAAGAGTATAAGAAAGTTGCAACTACCTAACCGATACTGGAAGATCAGTAAAAATGCTGTGAGTTTAGATATGGATAACAAGCAATCCTACTACCCAAATAAGGAAATGGTTTACACTTCACTAATAAAGAAGTTGGCTCATAAATATTGTCCTCATGCTAGCATCTGCATGTACATGAGAAATAGCTATTCCTGCAGTTCTAGTCTGTTTACAAATCAGAAAAACAAATGCTGTCATATGGGAAGACTTAGTCTCATTGCTTAGAAATGTCACTGTTAAGAACCTAGACATTGAAGAAAAGCCTTGCAAATATGAGATACTCCTAGTTTGTGCCCATATCTGATGCCTCAGGCAATCTTCATATTTGGCAACTAAACTATCTAGAAAGCCTGAAAAGGCATATCACATATTAAGGGAAGGGGAGAAGCAGTCCATAAAACCTTTTGCTCACTGTCTAAGGTCTGCTGTGCAGTCCTCTTGACAGACACTATGATTAAACCAATAACCTAGTCTGGCATCTGGTGACAAGAAGAGGGAGTTCTATTCCATATACTGCAGCAATAATTACTGTTAAAATAACCTTTCCAAAGGTGTGTGCTCCTCAGATGATGTTTGTTCTTCCCACACCACTACGTGTTACTGGAAGTTGATGTATGATCAAGATGATCAAGATACCTGAAAGAAAATAGCAGCATTGCA
The DNA here is from genome assembly GCF_011004875.1 of Balearica regulorum gibbericeps. Lineage (NCBI taxonomy): Eukaryota > Metazoa > Chordata > Aves > Gruiformes > Gruidae > Balearica > Balearica regulorum. The sequence goes on along the minus strand of NC_046187.1, from coordinate 35,153,026 downwards.
ATGTACTCCTTTTTATGCTTCTGCTACCGAACGTGGCTGATTGTCCTGTTGCTTAAAGACTCCCGGCTGTGGGCTGCATTTTTAGTAGAAGCACAGCACTCATTCTTAATGCCTCACTACACCTAGAATACAAGACTGACTTACAGAAAAAATTATAAATTCTTGTTTACTCAGAGATTGAGAGGCTCACCTACAGAATTTTTTATTTTTTTTTCTTATTCTGGAAACAACTATAAGGTCAAGCTGTGTCTTAAAGTAAGAGCAATCTCAGATGCTCTAGTTAACACTGATGCTCAGATACTGCTCTGCGGTATGCTAGTGTCTTTTTCCTTGGGTTCTCATCAGCCTCAGTTGCAATGCTGAATTGGGCCTAATTGCTGTATCTAAAGACAGTACAGTTGCAAAGGTGTGATCCAAGTGAGGCAGCTGCAAGATTTGGACACTGGATGCTTAATGAGTGAAGAAAGCTCATTTTTACTATATTAAACTGAATGCTAGCTCTGGCTGAGCAATCATTGGATTATGTTGATGACATTCTCAATTTCCTGCTTTCCACCTCATTTCATCTAGTTGTTTTTCCATCAAATATACTACTTCTACTTTTCAGTGTTTTGAAACACACATGATCATTTTAATAATTATATTCTTTTCTATTGTCATATCAGAGGAGTTATAGCCCCTTGTTTGCAAAGCAGCATACAACTGGCAGTGGTGACATAAATTTAGGTCCCCTGGGTCACACGTTCTCAAACTCCTGCAATATTCCAATACTTAATGTTCTTTCTAGGAGGACTTATATTAAAAAAAGATATGCAAGTTGCCTTTTTAAAGGAAAAAAAAGGCCAGTGGTACCTGGTTCTTTCTTTAGTGGTCTTTTATGGGAAAAAACGTCCTGGACAGTTGGTAAAGCTGCTGAAGATTTGAGTTACTGGCAGAGGTCATTTGAGGTCTCTTACTGGAAACAGATGTGACGTACTCTTAACTTGGATGTCAGGACTTAGGTCTGAATCTTGGGGAATTAATGAAGTGTTGTCAGGAGGATCCAGGAGTGAATGGGACTTGCCAGTAGCAACCTTCGGGGAACTATTTTACACCTGCTGCTAATCATTCATAGACACAGAACAGACTTCAGAACAAGCCCAAGCAGGCGGATAAAAGACATGATTGATTGACCTGTTTTCCCAGTCTTATTGAAGTGAATTATAAAGTTGTCCAGTTATTAATCCCTGAAAATTAACTAGTAGGGAAGCTGTTTATATTTGGACTTTGAGATAGAGATGAAAGCATAAGAGCAGGTCTTTAGCCTTTGAGGGGACCCTTAGATTCGGTTGCCTGCATTAACTTACTGATTAATCTCTTGTTCAATTTCCTGTTTCAGTGGAATCCAGGAAGGCGACGGGCAATTTAGCAGCACTGGTAAGTGTTGGTGATTTAGAGCATTGGACTGCAATGCTAGTAACTGTTTAGACATCTATAGAACAATTGCTATAAATATACACATACGAAACAAATTCAGTCTTAGATTCCTCAGGAACTGTCAGATGTGTGTTATGGGTCCCATAATTCGGGGACCGTTGATTTTGCACTGTGAAGATAATCAGTAAGAGACAAAAAAAACCTTGGAAGAGTAACTTCCGAAGGCATTAAAATCACATGTGAATTATAATGCTAGCAGACTTCGGAGTTCTTTCTGCTCATCAAATTTATTTTAACTGTATGAAGGCAGAGTTCAAGCTATGTGTTTCCCTCAAGAGTTGGAGACCTGCTAATTTAGGATAATGCTTTAATGGTAATATGTATATTGCAAAGCAGTTATAAGGTATCAGTAGCATATCTATTAATTTTTGAGCAATGCAAGTAATGTAGTTTGAGTGGAAGCAAAATATATATGGACAAGCTAAGTCTGCTTTGATCAGTAACTGACTGACATTGATTGACACTGATCCATGATGTCATGAACACAAGTCCTTGTCAGTTATTTATAGATTGCTCTCCTGAGCTTATGTTGTCAAATGCATGAAGCAAACAAACAAAACCCCCCAGCATGTTCCTATTTTCTGCTGCAGTCATCTTAATGGTGTCTTTTACAGGCATATTTTGATGAGGTCCCTGTAAATTGTCAAAACAGAGAGTGTGTGGAGAGTACACTTGCACTCTGCTTGTCCTGTTTTGGCTCTGTTGTCTCTGTCATCAATCTGAGAGAGAAAGTAACATAGTTGAGCATACTGCCTAACACCTCCATCTTGTTGAAATCATCACTGGCAGTGTTATCAAAGTCATCTGTTCGCATGGTGCTTGTTGCAAAGAACTGACGGAGCAGCACTATCACTTGTGCAGACAGTGGTGCCGTCTTGTCCTAACAGGCGAGCAGCAGTTCTCCGGAAAATGGCTTATACCTTAGGGAACAGCTGGGGAGGAAACAAACACTCATGGCCAAAAGAAGAAATCGGTATTTATCACTACATCTTCTGTAGCTGCAGACACTGTCCCTTCACACAATGGGGCACTAATCCAAGCATTGATTTTTCTGGTGGCTGTGGCATCCAGCAAGATGAGCTTGGACGGACTGGATGCCATTTAGCGTTGCCTCCCACCCACTCCAAGGGCCAGCTCTGTTTTGCTGCGGGCAGTCCTGGTCTGCTGCCCTTGGCTGGTGGTAGCCAACACAGCGCTGCTGCTCCTGAGAGACCCACGGAAGCTGCTGCCACAACACCATGTTCTGGGATGAAAGATTTCCTCTCCATCTGGAACCTGCACACCTGATGAGCATACTGCTTATGCTTGTTACTGCTTATCACCACCCTAACATTTCCAGTGGCATTCCCCTCTTTCAGTGACATTTGTGCTTCCTTCTGAAGTGGCTTTGTAGTTTACAGATACCCAGGTGGGTTGCATTGATGCCTCAGCTAACCTCTGCCAAAACAAGACAAATACATGAGGAATGTAGTAGGAATGCCTAAAAAAGTGACTCCCAAGACCCAAATTGCCTCCACAGCCTTGTGAGGAGAGGCTGCTTCACAGAACACTTCCTGCCCCATGCACATGCTTACTGCCTTGCTCTGCTCGCACCCTTCACTTGCTCTGCCCTTTCTCACATTTGCTCTGTTTTCACTAATTGTGATTAAAATTGTCTTCCTTCATTCACCTTCCTTATTTCTTATGGACTAAAGGTTTTTGTTTCCTATGCTCTCCAGTCTCCTCTAACATCATTCACTGAGCAGCACTGTGGGTAGATCTAGGGGCAATCTCAGGATCTGTTTATCATGAAAACACTGAATACCAATCCCTTGGTGGTAGCATTATGTGTTGATATTTTTTCATCATAGACAGGATGTTATTCTTACCTTTTACTCCAATTTCTGCATACTCTACCGCACTGTGAATTTTTCCAAAGCTAATCAGATGTTGGAATGGAAAGCCTTCACAACCTTTCAGATGACATGATTTAGTAACTTGTTCCTGTTTCTGGCCAGTAAGACACTGAAGGAAGTTCTGCAAAGAGAAGATGTGGTAGACTTACTGTAACATCAGAGCATCTTTTATTGCGAGAGACAGGATTTAAGATGCACTGTAGTATCATTTTGGTGAAACTATTTTGTTTTTCTGAGGGGGGGAACAATTGCATTCCTAGAGCCTAATTCTAGCCCAATGGGATTTCCAAAGCCATGTGGAAGTGCCGAGTGCTCTGAGTGTCCACTTCCATCAGATGCCGAGCTCCTGTCAAAGCTGCTTTGAAAATGCTGTCTGTTCAACCCACCTGCACTGAAGAAATCAGCCCAAAGCCCTCCTTTTTCCCTGGAGGTTAGATCAGTCCAAAAAGAGTTTCTAAACAAGTTAATCAAGTTTCACTAATTACTAAAGTAGTACTGTGGAAAAGATGGCAACAAAGTAATTCTGAGAAAGTTGCTTTTTATCCTGTAAGAGATTTGAGGAGGTCAAATATATCCCAATTGCTTGGGGTCCTTTTTGATATGTTTAACTTCAGGCATATGATTTATTTCTGATGAACACTGAAATATATTACTGAGCCATGGTATTCAGAAGAATGCCTTTTCTGAGTAGCAGTGTCTTCATTACTTGTTTTGTATGAAAATTAAATCTCCCTGTACTTGTGAGAGGTCACTGATTTTTCAGTGAGCAAACTGAAAGTGACTGTAGTTTGTCTAAGGTTGCTTTGTGAAAAAAACTAGTAACAAGAGGGGAGAAAATTCTCGCAAAGGCATCTTGGCTAATGGTTTCACAGATGTGCTTAAATGAACACTTGCTTCTGTACTTGCTGGCATGAGACTTCCCACTCTCCAGTGTGAGAAGCAACTATTCTGTATTACCATCTCTCAGTGGCTACTTAGGCGCCTGGTCGATAGTCTTTGACTTGTAACCTACCATATTATTGAAACAGGCTTTGAGAAGGGGGAAAACATGTATGAATAAGTAAATAGCCTGCCAAACCGAAGCTCTGTGCACATTCGCGAAGTGTAAATGTAGCTGGGACCACCACAAGTGTCCTGTGGGTACATTATTTATTTGGATTTAAATGTGCACTCTGTTTGGCTTTCCTGCCTCCCAGAATCTGCAGGCTGGTTTGACAAGAGTGCAGAGCTGTGAACACAGCTGGTTGAAATCTCATTTGACTTGCATTTTTTATTTAAGTAAGGAAGTTACATGATATTTTGTTTCACCCAGCAATGGAAGGATTTTGCTGCCTTGAAGGAGATTTGCTACCGTAAGTGTTACTTGTGTGTAGAGATTAGATAAATGACTGTATCATCCTGCTTCGATACTTGATTGATTCCAGGATAAACCTGTTCTCTCTTTGGGCAGAACCTACCAGCAGACTTATGCTTATGTATTGAGCCACATTTTTCTCTTGATTGAAGTGTGCCGTTGTGCCCGTGCATACTAGAGCAGAAATATGCCCAAGACTCTATAGTGATAGGATTTGGGGACCAGTTACTGCCTTTTAGGGTGGGCTATGCATTTTCTGCAAGACCAAGCAGTATGAAGGTAAGGCAAGAAAATTTAAGTTTAAGGTTGCTCTTTGAAAGTACCAGGAGAACTCTGTGATGTGCTCTGTACAAGTGAAGCCAATTACGTAAAGCATTTGAGATATAGTATGAAAAAAAAAAAAAACAGTTTGAAAGATGGCCTGGTCTGATCAGAGGCTGGAAACAGAATGATGCCTGGGCTTCATTCCACCTGGGAAGAAAATTGAACATATGCATCAGAGCAAAATTTTATTATGATTCAGAGGTACTTGCCATTGAAAAAAAAAAAAAAAAAGGATCTTTGCTGAATCAAGGATGAACTCGATATTGTTCTTTCCTCCCACTGGAAAGGAAAATCTACAGAAATTATTTTCATTCATTTGCTGAACAGATTAGAGGTACTCCTTAGGATGTTCTTATGTTACTCAGATAATCTTCTGAACAGTAACTGGTGTGGAAAATCAGTGTCCTGGCTGTTACGGTCACATCTGTTGATCCTTCTGAGACTGCTTTTGGGCTCCTTCTGTTCAGGAAACTTCAATCATAGCTAAACACAACTCCTCACCATCTGCCTCAAACCCATGCCGTACAAAAACCAAACTGTAGCAGGAAGACTAATGGCAATTGATATTAAGGACTAACATTGTTTGACTGAATCTTTTGAGCTACTTTATTTTAACCGTGGAGTATGTGTTTGTTTCAAAATGAATTGCATTTCTGTTGAAAAAAAATTCACTTGCACTGTTTCTTTCAAGTATAGAGTGGACTGTGGAAGCTCTAGATTTGATCTTCTGAGTTATAGTACTTGAAAAGCTACAGGGACCATTTCTTTTTTAATTTTTTTCTTCTACTCTGTGCTTAGAGACCAAAGTAAATTGACCTCATTTTCTTTCCTCTACTGAATTTTATTTTCAGAGAGCATTTGCAACTGAATATGATGCTTTCATTTTTGTATAATTATAAATGTTTTCAAGACCTAGTAAGGTCTGTAAAGCTTTAAAACTTTGTCCTTACCCATTATCCTTCCCCGGTACTATAGCATGTGTACACACAGATATTCTTCCAAATTCTGAAAGACTTCAAACTGATTCATGCCTTCAGACTCTTTTAGTGAAACAGACATTTTCATAAAAACACTTTGACACTGACCTGGCTTTAATCCAGATTCTAACACATTTTGGTTTTTCCATTACCAAGATGCAAGAAAAATAGCCATATAAGAATATTTATGCAGTTAATGCCATAAAATAGATAAATAGTCTTGGAGGAATTTTTATATTCTGTTCAGAAAAAGTCAAGCCTTCATTGTGTTCTTAGACTCTTGCATTTTAAGGTTTATATTTAAAGATAATTAATCTCAGCAATTTACAATAACCACTTGAGGTCTTAGAATTATTCTGTATAATGTTGGGGTTTTTTCTTCTTCCAAGAATAGCATCTGTTCAATAACTATTGAGAGACAGCTTAAGAAGTGAAGGGAGCACAGTCATTTGCTTTGATATATCACACAATTTGTGATGAGTTTTATTTATTCTTCAATTTTGCTTTAAACTAGTAAGTAATCTTCTTAATGTATGGTAAATATTCTTGATGTATGGTATGGGGCATATATGAAAAAATAGGTTTATTTCTTCTAGTGGGTGGAAAAGTCTACCTCTAGTACCAAAGTTTTTACTTATCATGTCAGTTTAATGATCCTATGGTGACAGTTCCCTTCCCATAAGCACCTGGCTCCCAAATGCTCTGGCTGCCCAGTTCCACAGGGGGCAAAGCTGGGAGCTCCAAGAGCAGGCAGACCACTTCTTTCTCAGCCATAGCAGGGCTTGGCTTTCATTTGACTCTGGGCAGATGCCTTTTTCAATACATTTAGAGTTCACAGTTTCTCCTGATAAAACATAGCCCTCAAAACCAGTATTTCTCAACCTTTTAAAATTCAAAGGATGCCTTAGCATTTCTCAAACAATCAAAAGACATCTATACAACTCTGCTGTATCAGCTTCCTTTTATCAACTTCAGCAATTTTTGGCTCAACTTTGAGTTTTCATTTCATATTTTATTCCTGTTCTCATCTTGCACGCTTGAATACAGATATGTATATGATGATGTCTTTGTGTACTTTTATTTACAGAGGTTTCCTTGAACTATGTACAGGTGCTTTTCTAGATCACAGAATGTGAAAAGCAAACATCTGGAAGCCATCAGGAACACAGATTTTGTGCTTTTTCTAATTTTTTCATACGTCACTATTAATATTTTTGGTAAATCACATTGTGTCTGCATTTCTGGATCCAGCTGTTCTCGACTCTTTATTAAGGTCTTTAAATAAGAAGTTATTACTTAGCACTGCCAAGAGCACTGCAAAAAGTGATCTGTTTTGCTCCTTCAACACCACTGTGCTTCACAGCAACTTTTAATATGTATTAATCTATTTAGCTAGACCACATTACCTATTATAAGGAAAATTAACAGTGAGATTTTGATTTGACTGCAATTCCATTTTACAAAGTTGAAATGGGAATTAAAAGATATTACAGGACATTGCAGAATAAAAATACTGCTGGAATCAGTAGCCCACACCATAAGCACACCAAAGTCAACATGATTCTGAACCCTTAACACTTCCCTAACTTGAGGACACCCATCACCTTGCTGACTTAGATCCCTTCTTAAGAACAGAGGAAGAGAAGGTTTAATGCCCCTATTACTGGCATGCAATTGAAAAAATTAGTCTTACCTTTAACTCCAAGTGCTTTAAGTGTACAGTAACTCCATGTGTCCCTAAAATCCATTTACAATATTTCCTCCATAAGTTTTGTATACCTTTCAGCTGTTTCTGACATTACGCATGCTGAGATAGCTCTTAGAGTTTCCATGGAATATTGGTCTTTGTGTGTGTGATTTAATAAGGTATACTTACAGTAAGCACAGAGTTAGTTATGCTTTATCTTTTCCATCAGCAATAATTCAAAATGGATGGGTCAAGTAAGGTTTCTATATTATTTCTAATTTCATGAAACAGCTTTTGGCAAGACTCACGAAGAATCACTACAGATGAGCATATTTTTTGTGATAAAAGCAAGACAATAAAGTGACTGGACTAAATACATGCTTGTCTCTTGTCAATAAGTAAAATGGAAGGAGAGAGAACATCTGTGACCACAGAAGAATTCAGATAATAGAAAATTGAACACATTTTACTTTGGAAGACTTGTACTGAATCTAAAGAGATGGGTCTTACTCTGCCAGTTGTCCTTTCTGTACTCATTCTATAATGAAAAATATATTGGATATTACTTTTCCGTAGACAAAATGGTTTTTTATTCTGCTGAATGTTAGAATAATTTATCCTGTAAACAGCCAAAATATGCATCTTGCCACAAAGACTGTATTTTGAAAACTGGCAGTAGAAAAGCACATCAGTTATAAAATATTTCACAACTGCTTGAGTTGATGTTTTAACTTTACATCCAAAAAAGCCTGCTTAGCAAAGCAAAACATAAGTAGAGACTACTATTAAAATGTCATTTGGCATAGTTTTGTCAACTCAGCTTTCAAAAGGATGCTTGCATGGTAACCTAATCACATGAAAGCAAAGGTGATGGCATGTGTTTAAGTATATTCTGATGTCATAAATATCATGATGGCATTTTGAAAATCTGCTTTTAATCTGAGGGTGCAATGTTGTGCTTATCTAATAATCATTTTTGTTATGAATACTTGTATTAATTACTGGCATTTTGTGTCATAGAGTTTAGTAGCAGATTCCAAGCCACCAGCTGCAAATGTGAAGTGAAAGGCTGTATGGCCTTTACGTGTCCCAGTATGTTGTGTGTTCTTTTATTCTTAGAGTAATGCTGTGACCATTCAGTTGGGAACCTCTGCTTCCTTGGGTGTTTCAGTGGCACTCACCTCTACAATGTCTGCTGCCTCTAACTCTTCAGTTTTGATGGTAGAAACTATGAGCAGATTAAATTCCCATTCTCTGTGTATGTCCTTCCTCACCAGCCCACCCGGCAGCTTTTGGGTTTTCACAGCGCTGGCACCACACATCTCAGTCATAGAAAAATCTCACACCTGGCTCAAAGGCCAAGCAACTTTTAAAAATTATTCCTTTGTGTATTTCTATTGGGGACACATTTTTAAGCTCTACAGAAAAATGGTTTAATGACCTTTTAGTTTTAAAGGAATGCAGAGATTATGGCATATTTTATAATACCAAGATTTGGATTTTTTAGGAAAAAAGTATGCCTAACATACTTTTTGCGGTAAAACCTGGGGAGGAGCAACCCTGATTTGGAGCTCTCTGAGAGATCAGACCCAACACAGCAGAGTGACTTGGTCTCTGTTGGAACTGCTACTGCTGAGACTGTGTTGGAAAACTGCTCTCAGGTCCTAAGTCTTCAGTCTAATTCCGACCTTAGATATACAAGCCCAGGTCACGTCAGTTCTCTTGCACAGCCCTTGCTAATGGGAAAACTTCAGTCTTTTTAACTTTACTCAATGCCATTTATACTTAGTCTCAAAGCCTAGAAATCACTTAGAAGAAAAGTTATTCATATCTTCCAATACTATCCCTATCCACTGGTTGCTTTTTTTTTTTTTTTTTTTTTAAAGGGCAGGATAGGGAGAACCCTGACCATTGGGTTTACCACTCCTCCTTCTCAGTTTAGTCTGGTAGCTGGGAAAAAACCAAACAACCCTCTGTTTATGGGCAAAAAATGGAAAAGACTGGCTAGTAGCAGTGGTACAAATGCTTTCTGTTTCAGCTTTAGTGGAAGGGAAGAAAGAAGGGGTGTGCAGTTTCCCAGGAAGTCAGTGCTCCATAATTCAGGGCCAGGCTTCAAGTCCTCATGCCTAAATTGGCAGGAGTTTTCGGATCCACAGTTCTGATTTGGGATCAGCTCTTATGATAAGCTGAAATCCTTTTCACTACCTCTTTGCAGTTAGTCAGATTTGATTCATTCATGGTTACTTCAATGAGTGACTTGGGACCTTAAAAGTATATATGGGAAATGATTCTTCTAGCAAACACCAGCCTTGTCTTAAGTCACCCAGAAGGGCTCATGCTCCATCCATCCCTGTGCCTGTAATGAGCAACCTGTAATGAGGGGTCACTCCGTTGGCACCAGGGCTTGTGGCAGATGCAAACCTCCTGGATGAAGCGAAATGCTGGAGCCCTGTGCCTGATGGTCATGGGGAGGATAAGGCTTAATACCTCAGTGTGGATTTTGAGATGGATACTCCTCCATCTCACCCACATCTCCATTCAGTTTGCTAACCCAAATCATGCTGAAGTTTATTTTAGCTACCTAACTGCTTATTTAGACAATCAGTATTCCTACAAAAACAAAAATTTGTTAAAGATTACTTCCTACTCACTTAAACTGTAGCTACTCTGGAGAATTTTTACTTCACTTGAACACAAAGACAGTTTTACTGTTCCATTCCCATCACTGATGAACAAAGCCAAGTTGAACTATAAAAATATCATGGGCTTCATAACAACTTGAAAATTAGGTAAAACTGCCGAGTTCTATCAATTGAAGTAAATCAATTAAAGCGATGTATGGAACATGATTAATTGTTTTAGATGAAGTTAATATGACAATCTATTGAAACTAACCTGTTTTATCTTGCACCCATACTTCTTTGGTAGCATAAAATAATTATGAACTAAATCTGGAAGAAAATTGGGATCCACCTAATGATTTTAAAATAAAACTTAACTTTGAAATCAAAACCCAGTCTATTTCTTATATATAGCATCCAAACTCTACCTGCCATTGCTTCTACTGGATCAACAAATGAGATATTCCTTAGAGGAGAGGATATTTGAATTATGCATGGCAGTTTTTATTTTGTTATGGAGAGAGAGATATTTTTTATATATGTATACGCTCTGCAAGAATGATACTGTATAGTGTGCCATCTGCTCATTTCTACCCTTTCCATTTTAATCAGCAGTAAAGACTGAAGTTTTTAATTTTCCTCAGTGATCTAACTGAATTTCTTGTATAATTTTTTTTTTTTTTCCTAAGTCTTGGGAACAGAGCCCACAGACAGAACTGAGTGGTCAGCAAATCCATATACACAAGGGAACAAAAAAGACCAAGTATGGCATTAGTTACTGGTTTAGTACCTGACAATTCTGTACAGAGACAATGGCTGAGGATCCATACGCACTCATTTAAATGAAAGAGCTTCTTTGCATTGAGATGAGGCTTGTAAACCTATTTTCTGGAGAGTCTTTATAACACAGTTGCATCCTTAACTTTTATTACTCAATACCATTTTTGATTCATTGTTTATTCAATTAAGAAATCTTCTTATGAACACTGTTTGGGGTTTTAAGCATAAAATAAATGAAAAACTGCTGTTATTCTATTCTTCTGTTGTTATAATCACTGAATGTCCTGGAGATCTGTGTAATAATTTTTTCTGAGACTCCTCTGTATGCTTTTGTGCAGGGAGCACAATGCATTTATCACCATTAGTTACATTCTGGAATAATGCCCTCATTTCACTGTGTTCCAGTGTCAATACCCAAACCACTATGTTCAACCATGGGTTCCTCATGCTGTCTTCCTGGTGGTTTCTGGTCAAACTGTACATATGTCTTATTCCAGAGGTCTGCTACTGGACTAACCCATCCCAGAGAATTACAGCAGGTAATTATTATTTTTTTTTCCTGAACCGATCCATATTCTCTCAGGAACCGCTGCTCTTGCAGTGTGGTTAACTCCTGCCTTTCTGCTGGACTGACCATGCTGCCAGTAGAGCTCTTCCTGAGCCATGCCAAAGCTGTAACCAATTCTGAGGACTTCAGTAATTAAGGAGTGGGCCATTTCTTCTCTTTTCCTTGGTCTACAAAAAGCCTTTTCTTAGGTCTGTGGCCATTAGCAGGCTGCCTGAACACAGTAACTTTCACAACAGCCAGGTTCTTCGTTCCCATTCAATTTTCAGTGAATCATCTCTGGGGATGAGATGTTGCCTGTATTTCTAGTTTGTCCTTCACAAAACGTTCATCTTGGTTTTGTTTGTTTTTTTTTTTTTTTTAAAAACAAATAACATTTGGTGTGCTCAAGAAAAAATTAAATATTTCCACTAGAATTTTTTTAAAAATTGACCTTATTTTCTCATTTGCAGTCAGAGATGAAACCCTAGTAACTTTGAGTGATTGTACAACCAAGGGATTTAGATAATGAAGAGCTAGAAGAGCTTCTGCTAGAAATATAAGTAGCCAAAAAAAGGTAGCAACCTGTGATCTCTCCCTATAGCTCTCATTCAAGAGGGTAAGGGCTAGGGAAAGCCAATTCCCATCAGAGAGAAATTGCAGTAGCAGAGAGAAGTCTCTACCAAAAAGAGGGAAGAATGTGCTGACAATTTGTATTTAAATGCACCTCTAAATGTGAGATGCTTATATGAAGCTGTGAATCTCTCAATGCTTATGAATCATGATTTTCATGAATTATGAGTCATCATTTGATAAAACACAAACACCCAGAGGTGCCAAAAACAACCTATCAAAGCATAATAATAAAGGGGATGGAAACACACAAGATGACAAACATTTAGAGCTAAAGTGTGATTAATCTGAATGTTTATGGGTAATAAACCACCCTCTCAACTAATGGACTTCTAATTTGTATCATTTTCATGTGATTTAGTATATAGTAGCCATAAAATACATTGTTAAACAATCTGAGATTTTTTTCACTCTTAAAATGTACTGTCACATCAGAACTAGCAGTTAGTATTTCTCTTTGCACAAGGCTATTCGGGACTGTGGGACCACAGTGTTCTAACCACAGTTGGCTGCAGTAAAGCCAGAAAATACCAGAGCTGAAGAAATAATCTGTAATGAAGAACTTGTTCCACAAACGAATCATTTTCTCATTATGGAACATGATAATCAAGATTCTTACTTATTTAATCATTCTTTAATTATATTGGATTTGGGGATGGAGGCATTCCATTTTTTAACTGTCCAGGTTTACCGACAGCAAGTTCTTCCCTGCAATTTCTCATTATTTAAAGTACTTGGATTAGTTGTTGCTGCACAGATCAGTTCTGTAAATGCAAACTCTTCGGCTACAAATGTTAAACTCAGGAGAAAGTAAAAATTAGATTTGAAAGTACTGGTACATAAACTATGCAGTTTCATTTTTCATGACCACGACACAATTAAAATTTAATTATTCGCACGTTAGTTGAAAGTTAGCAGAAAAAAAAGCTGTTAGTTTGAATTTTAATGTAAATGCATAGTCACAGGACTTTGTGTTATTCATCCTCCTCTGAAAAATAAATTTTGTCAACATTACATCTTTATATTGCTATAACTCAGGCTGGTCCCATGGTAATACAGGCTGTTGAATATTTTACAAGATTTCCTGTTTCTAGAAGTCACCAGTAAAGATCCAGGGCATATGCTGAACATGTTGTAATCTTCCTGGATAGCGAAAATTTTATTCATGATTCCTTTCTGCCTGACACTGCCAGGAACAAGATTGGGAAAATGACCAATAGTGAATAAAATTACCAGCTCTGGTGTGGGGGATACCTCACCCCAGATGGGTTCCCCTTGTCTGACAGCCCTGGAGCATGGGACTGGGGACAAGCACCCAGGGATGGGGCCAAGGCTGGAGCCCTCTGGAGCTGCCACTAGTGCTGCTGTAGCCCTCACCATATTGAATCACGGCTCAAGGCACAAGGGAAAGAGAAAGGGAAAACAAATATTTTCCTAGGAGTCTGAGTGGTGAGCATCCTGCAATTGGTTATGGAAGGAGAAAGGAAAACACAGTCAACTAGTAATGATCTCTGGTAAATTACCTGAGTCCTCCCAGAAACTGGTACTTTGTCATTGCATTGCATGAGGTTTTATCAGTGTGCCAGCTCACACCAGCCCCCGCTGGAGCCTAAATATAGGTTAGAGTAACTGATCTTTCTTTCCTCTTCTTGGTTCTTGTGGTTTAACCCCAGCTGACAACTAAGCACCATGCAGCCACTTGCTCATGCCCCCCACAGTGGGATGGGGGAGAGAATCAGAAGGGTAAAAGTGAGAAAACTCGTGGGTTGAGATAAAGACAGTTTAATAGGTAAAGCAAAAGCTGTGCACACAAGCAAAGCAAAACAAGGAATTCATTCACCACTTCCCATGCAGGTGTTCAGCCATCTCCAGGAAAGCAGGGCTCCATCATGGGTAACGGTGACTTGGAAAGACAAATGCCATCTCTCCAAACATCGCCCGCTTCTTCCTTCTTCTTCCCCCAGCTTTATGTGCTGAGCATGATGTCATACGGTATGGGATATCCCTTTGGTCAGTTGGGGTCAGCTCTCCCAGCTGTGTCCCCTCCCAACTCCTTGTGCACCCCCAGCCTCCTCACTGGTGGGGTGGGGTGAGAAGCAGAAAAGCCCTTGGCTCTGTGTCAGCACTGCTCAGCAGCAACTAAAACATCCCTGTGTTTTCAACGCTGTTTTCAGCACAAATCCAAACCATAGCCCCATGCTAGCTACTATGAAGAAAATTAACTCTATCCCAGCCAAAACCAGCACATCAGTGTACATGCTTATAACCTAATGTAGACGTCTCTTTTTGCTTTGCTTTATGCTTTACCATGGTCTCCTCCTTCTCTCCCTGACTATTCTGGATAATGTAAAAGTAACTCCATGCCACAAGATGCAAAATAGTAATATTGCAACACAATGGTTAAAAATCAAACCATAGACTTAAAAGACAGACAATCAGCTACCAGCACCAAATTGCCTGAACTGCAGTTTAAATTTAGTCTAAATGTCATAAAAGACAGATTCTTTAAAGACTGTGGGTAAGCTACAACTTTGCCATTTGTCTCAGTGTGAGTATTATCCTGGAACAAGTCAGGAAACAGGCTGTAATTGGAGCCACTGTTCTTTCATTGATTACTTTCTCTGACTCCTAAGTGCAACGGCAGAGAGGAAGGGAAGGAGAATAAATTCAATATGTTATTTTTATGCAAAACCTAGGGCTGGATTGGTCTATGCTGGTTGCACTCTTCACAAGTTGGTTGGACCCTGCTCCTCTCAGTCTGACATCTCTGCAGCAGTGACTTCCCTTTGCTTCTTGAGGAGGAGTGGGGTGTTAGAAAAATGCTTCGCAGAGACAAGGCTGGTATATGTCTGAAGTTAGACCTCTGTGCCATGTACCAGTCTTGGTATCAGTTTATTCCCTCCCAGCATCACTCTCTTTACCCTGGCTAAAAAGCCAAGGGGGTCCAGGCCAGCAGACACTTCTGTTTCCTTCTCATCTGCCTAGACATCACAGGATATATCTGATCTACCCATGTCGAAAGGAGAAGAGAGGCTTACATACCACTGTGCAACTCAGGGCTGCGCAACAAGCTAGCATCAGATAAATAAAGAAAAGAAATCATCTCTAGCATTTGTCCAGATTGGCCGGCGGGCTAACTGACTGCTGGCAGCGTGTCTCTCCCTGGGCAGCCTGCTGACAACCTGACACGCATCAGCCTCATTTTCTGCGTGAGTCCCCTTCGTTAGAAAAAGGAAAAGAGCGTTTGAAGGCACGTTGTTGGGCTCACAGCTGGATTTGGGAACCAGACGAGAAGTTACCTGGGGCTGATGTGGCAGTCTTTAACATGACTTCACTTCTTAGTGAAGATCGCAGACAGCAACAGCAGAAAGAAACGACGGCGTTCCTGTGGTGCCGTATTTCTGACTTCCCTTCAGATGCCTGCTGTCAGTCTGACCCAGGATAGGAATAAACTGCTCGCCCTGCAGTCCGTGCTGGAGCTGAACACCACGGACTCTTCTCACCCTGGTCTGTGCCTTCACTGGGAGATGATCTTGAGGAAAATACAGGATTGGGACCCAAAATAAAGAAGCATGAATGTAGCAATGACTGTATAGAATAATAATTAGTAACATCATGTTTGTATTCACCTGTAACTCACAGGCAGCAGCCATAAGAAGGCATTTTACTATCTGATGTAAATGATTACTATCCTTCTTAGTAATATTGTTTCCATTTTCTCTCCCTATCATTAACACTATTTGAGTTTTCTTTCTTACCATTATGGTAGAGGGGCTTTCTCTTTTAAAGCTAATTTCCTTTTTTTCCCCTATTTTCTCTTCTTAAAAGAAGTCAAAACTTTCCTGAAATCTGATAGCTCCACTGTCCCTGGAGCAGACAGCCAGTTTTGTTTCTTTACAAATTAGTGATTTTTCTGATGCTGACAGACGTGCGAGAGAGTGATAGATCAAATTAATTCTAATTTTTGAAGTGAGCTGGCATTTGAACCCAGCTAATTTAAAATGTTCTTTCTGTGTTTAGTCTGCTCAAGTAATTTAACTACAAGTCTCTTTCTCTCAGGACTGTCTTTACAGCTCGGATGGTTGGGTACACAGAGCAGTGAGACCTAACTACTCCCTTATTATGGCAAATAGATGTAAGGAAATCAGAAGCTCATGTGCATGCCATTCCCTACATTGATTACCTGTTCTGTTTTACAACAGCTTTGTAGGACCATGGGGCTGCTCAGCTCGCTCTTTGCTGGGGGACGGCTCCTCCTCAGCTGGCCACCCAAGATCTTGAGGGCCATCACTTGGGGAAAGGTAGTGGAGAGTATGAGCTCTATCCATCTCCTGAGACAGTTCCCTGCTTGGTCCTATTATTTTCTTGCTTTTCAAGCCTCACAATGTTATTTGACTCAGCCTAGCATAAATATTTTTTTTAAAAAACTCATTCATCTTTGTTTCCATAGCTGTCCTTTCCAAAGCTGCTTTCATTTCTCTCAATTCCTGTCTTTGCTATTTCATCATGAATTTACTTCCAAACCTCATCCCGTGGTATCCAAAGGTATCTGCATCAGAAAATGGTTCTTTTTCTGAAGAGCCTATACAATTTTAATTTTAAGTAATGAAAGTTTAAGATTGTTTTTCAGGGAAAATTTGATATATTTTTTTTTTAATGAAAAACAGGCATAGTCTGTAGAAAGTGCTTTAATCAAAATCTCAACTTTTCAATGAAAAAGTCATGATGTAACAGATTTGACAAGTAAACATTGGCAGGAAGAGAATGCTTTTTCTCTTGACAACATTGGTTTACGATTTCTAGCCTCTTGCAGTTCCTTACATTTTAAATTCAACAATACAATATGAAATCATTGTCAATTATGCTAATCTTTTTAATACACGTTCTTAATGTTGATAATACTGTAATCTTTAAGACATTTAATTGTTTTCACATTTTATCTTCCTCCAGGCTTGATAGGCAATGAATCCCTTTCCACACTTTCTTTACTTTTGGGCTTTCCCTTATAAAGCACAAGGTCTTAATACAATTTGACCTAGTTCTGCATCTGTTTAATAAATGGGGTTCTTCTGTAGCTAGCTCTCCTCATCCATTTGCTTTTTTCTCATCTGATTCTCGGATGAAAATGGAAAGTCTTCCCATTGCTTTTCAAAGCAAAACCAGGCAATTTTTTGAGTCATTCCTCATTCTGGTAGATGTATGTTTTTCCTATAGTTTAGGCTAGGTTGAAATAAGGTTAGGAGACTACCATTACATATTACTGGAACAATGAAAAATCAAAATGCCACGCAGAGCTAGTTACTAATTTTTAATTTAAACAAGACATTTTAGATGTTTTAGAACATTTACTTTTAAGAACTTGGAAAGCTTCCAGATGTCGTTGTAAAGTAGCATTTTTCAATTTCCTCAGAAGTTTTCTTTGGCCAATGCCACTTTCTGCGCAGTCACAGCCCTGGCACTGCCAATCTGGTTATTTGCATGGTTATCTCCCCCCGATATCTACGGAACTGGAGACTGCAGCATGTCCCCATACACATGCGTGCCCTTTGCATATCATGCCCGTGCCCTTTAGCCTTTCTGCAACACACCTCTGTGCACAGAATTCACATTTCAATCAATTTACAATTTGGCATTTTTAATCACTTCTTCCTAAAGGTTATATGCCTTTAATCCAGTTTCATTTACAGCTATTGGTAACTGATATTTCATTCAGTCTGTCCTTGACACTGTATTTTGGTTTTATGATCTGAGACTGAAAAATGCTGTTACCTGTGTTAACACTGGATGCCTTCAACACCATGTTGGGGAACTTCAGGAGCTCCTAGGACAGCACTTTGAAACTGTGTGGTCTCATATGTTAAATTAGTCAACTTGCAGAAAATTTAAATTAAAAATAAATGTCGACTAATACTATTTGTTTTGTAAAGCTGCACCATTTAAATGAGTGGTTTTCCTAACAGAAACATATTGTTGTTTACTACTTTGGAGAAATGCTACTAGTATGCGGCAGGTAATAAACAGAAACATTTACCTTAGTAGCAAAGTCTTTTTTCCATAAGCTGCACACATTTATTTTTCTCTTTTGTCATGACACCCTATTATATTTTAGCTTTTGTCAAGCTCTGCAGAGAATGTATCTAATTTCTGTTTCTACTGCACAGAACTTCATAGCTCATTATGAGTATAGTACGCTGCCGGTGTCACTCCTGAGCCGCATCGAGTATCAAATCTTTAGTGTCCTATGAGGAAATGGACTGGTTTGACACAGTGAATAAAGACTTTCAAGTGAAAATCACTTGGGATTCATTCCAACTCTGATTTTTTCGTCATCTAACTTGTTCGGTGTTTTGAATTTTTTTCCCATATCTGTAGTCAGATATTTAATTATTTGCTCCTCAAAACTTTAAAAAAATGAAAGAGAAGTCCCTCTCACATTGGATCAAGTGTACGTACATATTGAACAATTGGATAGTGAAGCAGATTAGAAGAAATCATGATCATACAACATGACAGTACTGTTTAATGAGTCATTTTAAAGCGTTCGCTTCATTGTCTTTGGTAGCTATTGCTGACTGGTCACTTCAAGGGTTAGAAAATGCTGAGAAGAGAAAGTCCATGGGCAGCCCTACTGCCTACTCTATAATTTGAACTGATTTTTCCTTTTGTGCCATTGGATGCTGCAGCTGTTTTCAGTTTTATACACAAGATTTTTGCTAGGCATTTTAAGAGAAGAGAAAAATCTCTAAAAGCACTTTCTTTTTCTCCTTACATGCAGGACTGCAGGTAGATAGGGAGCCCAGTGCAACCTCCAGGCTAACAGCGCTGGAATCTTTATCGGAAGTTACAGATCTCCTGGACAATAGGCAGAGAAGTCTGAAATTCAGCAGGAGCTATGCCCATAACACCAAGAGACCATCCTCATACTGCCTAAGGTGTCAGTACACTTCAGTGAGCATTTAAGAAAAGGCAGCTCTCTCCCCTCACGTAGTTGTCACCCTCTGTTGCTCAGAATATGTGCGAGACTAAAAGATTTCGGACCATTTTCCTAGGCTGGTTCAATACACACTATCAAAGTAGGGGTACAAAGTAGAGTGGGGTACAAAATGAAAATGCTTTCATGGTGCTTTTGAAACACCTTGGGTATGGTCCACTCCTTAATCATGATGAATTGTAGTGTCAAGTCAGTCCTCAGAGAATTAGTAAATGGGAGAACAAGTGCTACGTACAGGAGGAGTGACAGAGGCTCCTGCTGAAATACAAGGACAAAGGTTACTCATCTGTACTGTACCTTGTGCTCCTTATTTGTATGTTTATATGAAAAAAAACTAGATTTTTGAGAATAGAGAGTCAGCTTTAGAAAAACTGATGACTGAAGCAGTGAAAGCATTAGTTTTCTCATTAAATGCTAGATACTGATAACACTTGACTGACCTATATACGTCTTAAACAAGAAAAAGGTATTTCTAGAATGCCTGGGGAAATTAGCCATGGCTAAATTTCCTTTAGATTTCAGAAATTATGTTAATCATTTTATGTCTTCAAGTCTCATAATGTGGTTCAAGTTAGGGCCAAGCAAGGCAGCTACTACTTATGCTGCTAGTCTCATGCAATGCAGTAGGCTTATTGCCTGCATGAGAGCTTCAGGAACAAACCACACCATAGTGGTATATTGATGAGATGGCTAGATGACCTTTTTGGTGCATATAGAAAGTGAATAAATCCCAAAGAAGGCCAGTGCCATAGTATAGAGCCCCAGCACCGAGGAAGAGGAGATCTTAATTTGTATCGCCTTCCTGCTGCGGCTGCATGCCAAACTCCCTGCTGTACTCCGTACGTACTCTGGAGGTGCTGGGCGGATGCAGGGCTTCTGTGCTCACCAGAAGCCAGAGCGTCTGGCACCCTCACTCCTGCTCTCCGTGCCCCCGCTCCAGCCAGGAGTGCCTGCTGAGCTCCTTCCCAGAGCACGGACTCAGCACCAGGCAGGGGGAGATGCAAGGTGATGAGGCACAGCGCAGCTTTCCATCCCTTTCCTCGGGACTTCCCTGGCACTTTGGGGGAGGGGGGGGGATATAGCACCTGCAAGAGGTAGGCAAAAGGGAATTTTACCACTCCACATCTGAAAACTGAATTTTACCTGTATTGTGCAGAAACCTTGAGTCAGCTGTGGCTGTGCACTTAAAAGTCATGCTTAGAAGTCTTCTGTAAGCTATGCTAAGGGGTTGTGTGCATCTGTCTGCATACCTCAAGTGCTGGAATAGTCATGTTTATGCAGTGTGATAGTTCAAAATATTTTTGAACAACCACCAGTGACTTGGGACAGGCAGCGGACTTTAAAGACAAGCCTTTAGCCTTGTTAAAAAAAGGTCATAGTTCAGAATGATCAGACATCCATAATTCAGAAGACCAGAAATCCAAGTGAATAAACCTCATCCTGCTTCAACCACTTACTTCAAACCTTCCATCTGACTCTTAGTGGTAGACCTCCCAGGTTTGAGCAGATGTGCAAACATCCTAAGCCTGCACTTCTGCACACAAAAGTCCTACTGGAGGACACAGAGAAACCTGGATTATGAGAAATGGTATGTAATTGATAGTACATAGCATCAGGCTGACTGGCATGTGTCGTACTGCCACTGCTCTTCCTGTTCCTGGGGGTGCAGGAGACAAATTCTGTTTTCAGCCATCTGTTGATGCCAGCCCAGCACCTTTCAAAAGCACCATATTCAATAGCGACGGTAATAACTACAGGCAGCAGAGGAAAGATTTGGAAGCAGCAGTACTTTCCCGTTAGATTCTCATGTCTCAAATAATGAGATGCTTGATGCCTGCCTTTCGCTGATAGCTGGCCTACTGCTTGCTTTTATAAGAAATGATTTGCTGACGAAAAGCCAAGCAGCAAAATGCTGAATGTATTACTATGTAATTTCATGTGAAAAGAGATAAAAACAGCCTGTACCCTTGGATAATAACTAAATATTGATTTTCTACTAGTTGTTTTATCTTCACCCAAATCATCATTTATTGATGGAGACAGTTCAGTCTCTGGTTTAAATAGGATGTGCTGTAAACAGCAAATTTATGTAAACTGTACATAATTTGCATGTTTACCTGTAAAACCTTTCTATATTGGAGTAGTTGTATTGTTGCCTATGTGATATCCTAAGAGATCGTTAAATAATTACTACATATAACAGGGCGAGGAACTAAGGAAATGTAGTTGAAAATATGATACTCATAAAGTCATTATAATGTTACGTTATGTTATATTAATATAATGATAATATACAGACTAAATACAGTTTCTGGGTGCCACAGGAAAGGATGGAGTGATTCATTTGCTATCAAACAATTTCTTTTTCCTATTTTCTAGAACTGCTAGCACAAACATGCAAGATATGAATCTACACCCTCTGCTCAGTGTATATTAAGGCAGTAAATTGGTATGTGGAACACTGGGGCTGACAGAAGCTAGGCACCAGGTGCTGAGCTGTGCCAGATGTGGGAAAGTGACCCAACCTGGTGCATTGTTGTGAACGCCAACCCAAAGCTCTGCAGAAGTCTGGGGGAGTCACTGCGGAGGAGTGAGCTGTAGTCAGCCCTTGCCCCTTGCGCCTTACTTCCTCTGGCACCTGGGTGCGAGTCGTAATGACTTTATGCAAACCAGCCTCTCCCTATTTCTTTTCCAGTGCAGCTTTAGATTTATTTTATCAATATGCAGAAGGTAATGGTATTTCAGACCTTGTGCTGAAGTTCCTGAGCTTTTTTTGTTGAGGGAGGCAGCAAATAAAACTGACAACAATTTGGATGAAAAGATACCAAAGGAGCATTTGTCCTTTATGCAACACATAGTTAAGCCTTCAAAGCCTTTCCCGGAGAGTAGTAAGTGTTTGAATAGCCTTAAAAAGCAAGACAGGTTTGCTTGGACAACTTTGTGGAACTGAAATATAACAATTTTGTAGCATTCAAGCATTTATTAATATAGAAATATTACCTACATCCAGTGGGTGTAGCTCTCTGGAAAACAGAAAGTGTTGGGAGGAGTTGTCATTATCTGCCTGCTCTGTCACTATTTTCCCCCTTTCACATCAATTCTTCACCCCTTCTGGCCTTTTGGGGTTGAATGAACTTTTGATCCAAGCTTGTTCAGCCATTCTGATGCTCTAAAAAAATGAACTCTTGGACATTGTGGGTTATTGTCTGTGTGACCTTCTACACACAAGGTGCAATCTCTGATATAGGTGAGGCAACTGATGAACTCAGAGTTTGCCTTGTTACCCTACTTGAGTCTCACTTTATGCACATAAATAAGTTCCATTGAGTTCATGTTCAGTACTAAGAAATTTCAGCTTTCTGAGTGGGGAAACTAAATGAATTGGTGTATGGAGCACCAAGAAGTAAAGAATACTAAAGCAGAGAATTAGGTTCATCTACCTCCTAAAAATAAATAATTAATTAAATCTCACTTTTTACTCACTTAGCTGTTCCAAACTGAAATTACAGGTTTCTATCTACCAGATTTTAAGAGGCAGAATTCACCATTCTTTGATTTCTTATAACATGTAAAATTACTTCCTTGCACTGCAAGGGAGAAAATGATGAAAGGAAAGTAAATGCTATTGTTAGCAGTTACTCTTAAAGTAAAATCCTAAAATGAAAACGATGGAGAAATCTATCCTAGCTGCATTACAGTATAAAAATGTTATTGGAAATAGATGTTTCTCATGAAAACAGACAATAGTTTTTGGTTTTCCTTAGCCATTTTATTACTCTTATCAGTCACCAGCTCATTTAGCTAACTCATCTGCTGTATTAGGAGTAGCTCAAGGCTGCTAAGGCATGAAGCCCACAAGAATATGTCTCCATATATGAGGTTCTAAATTACCACCAAAATCCATCAAAAAATGTTGTGAAATTACATCACAAGATGGAAACTAGCTCCCAGAGTGGTGCTCCTATTTCACAACAACTTTTGGGATGCATGTCTTCCCAGCTTGTTAATAAATCTATCTGGAGACTGGCTTTTAATGGCTGTCCACCTGCCAGTGTAATGTCTCAGTAAGAGAACCAAGGGTTAGCCTTTGGGGATGACAGATGCATTGCAAAAAGAAGTAAGAAGTTAGCCAGAAAATGCACACATTGTGGCAACATCACCTGCACCATTAGTCTGAATCCAGATGGGGCACCGTCATTCATGTGGGATATGTCTGTCTGGAAGATCAATGTATCAATGTATGTTTATCACCATAGTGATAAAATCCACTAATGTTGAGGCAGGAGGGACCCCATCCTGGGAAAGATACTTTCTTCTCCTTTTTGGCACATTTAAATGCCAAGTAAAATTGTCTTCTTTTTACAGGAATGTGCGCCATGCAACATACTCGTTGGGCCAACTGCTGTTCCTCTGCACTGTTAAAGAACCGGAAAAATTTGAGTATGAATAAGTGAGAGCAACATATTGCCCAGAAGATGTGTGAGCGCAAGCATTCGCAAAACAAGGTTGTAGCTTTTCAGAAAATAGTTATAACAAAAGGAAGAATTTGATTTCAGCAAATGTTTTGATCATGTCTGTACATGGAATAATGAAAGAAACCCAAACAATACATTCTGCTCCTTACTCACTAGGGCAAAGGAATACCATTAAATCACAAAGAAAGGAACTCACACCTACAGGTGTTTTTTCATACTTTTTGTTTATTTTTTATCTGGTAAACTCCTACTGATCTTTTACTGCTGTTGACTCATTGTCTGTATGCTTTACTGAGGAAATATCTCAATATCTCTATCCCACTTGAGCCTGTACCTCTTGTAGTTTCCACAGGATCTTATGATCCTGTAGCTAGGTGCTTACTTTCTGCCAGTTACAATGAAAAAAAGCCCCAGGTCACAGAAAACAAGCAGCACTTCACGAATGTCTTTGCTGTTGTTCTTTCTTTCAGAAAAAGGGGGGGGGGGGGGGGGGGAATGAAAGGAAAAAAAAGCTTTACTTAAGTTTGACTATTTCATCCCTGTTTCTATGGGAACAAGAACAGATGAAGGAGCAATCGCCAGCCATCAGCTGGATTGCTGAAACTCCAGCCAAGGCAACTGGCTGCCAACAAGGAGCTTCAGGCTGCATTTGGACTGTCCACTGGCTTGCTAAATTCGAAATGGTTTTGTCTTGTGGTGAGGAGAAACGGGGAACTGCATCAGGTTTAAATAACAATGAAAATATTTTTCCCTGGGATTATCAGTACAAGCTAATAAAATATTTTTTACTAAAAGCAAGAGCACAAAGACAAATAAAACGTTCCTGCTCAGATGATTGAATGCCCTTGGAGTTTTTTTCAATTTTCACAGTACTTACAAAGAATGGAAACCAGTGGATACCACCATTAACATAGGTGTGTTGACTCAAACATTCAGCTGAGTGAACAGGGTATCTAATAGATGTAGGATTTACAGGCCTGGGCAAAGACTCCTTTATTACCTACCCCTGACCATAGCTCCAATTCTACTACCATACCACAGAGCAGTTCTTTTATAAAATTTACCTTCTGGCCCCAAGTACTCTACTTATTCTTTCTATCCCTGTACTGTCTACCTCCAAGCTCTCTTGCAAAAAAATCCCTTATCTTGTAATCCTGGTCCCAGGCACCTCCATTCCTCCCAAACTCAACGTTCTACCTGAGAGCCCCCAACCACCAGTTACTCACCAGCCTTTGTTCCCACATGCCCATTGCTGGTGGCACCTGGTGTGACTGTAGCACTGACTGCTCTGGCTTGCAGAGCTCGTTTCCCCTCTGTTCTCCCTCCTGCTTCAGGAGAGATTTCAGACATGAGGACACAAGTTGCATTTACCAATAATCCGTCGAAACAAAGCTCCAAAGGAGAAAGGTAGGGCATATGAAAAAGTTTATCATAGCACTAACGTAGTGCATTTCTTTTTATTGCCTCTACCTGAAATTGAGCTTGTGAAAGGGAGAGTTCTTCAGGCTGGTGCGACAATGTGGTATAAATGGGCTTAGCGTTATGACGTGCGGTGGAGCTACACTGGCCTGATTTATGGGAGCTGAGAATCTGGTCAGCAGCTTACAGTACCTACTGCTCTGTTTGTTTGCGCTCTGCTTCAGAAAACACTGAACAGGAGTGTTTAGCTACATTTTATGCCAGCAAAAGAGTGCATAATATAAATGTCTCCATGAGAAACACTTTTGCTTCTTTCCCAATGGTTCATTCCATTGTCTTCAGGTATATTTGCCAATGCCTGTCTTCTTTCTCTCCTTTTTCTTATAACATCTCATGCAGATTGAGCATGTCTCAGAAAAAAAATGGTAGTCAAATCTCTGTCTTAGGCAACTAACAAATATTTATTAAACATAACACAATAAGTGAGGGTAAAATAAGATAATAAGACATCTGGCTTGTCTTTAGTTCTGTCCATGCAAAAGAATATTTTGGTCTGGTATAATTTTACAGAGTTCAGTAGAGCTCATGGATTTACAAACCAATCATGACCTCAAGTGGCATGCTGTTCATCTGAATAAAATACCTGCCAAAGTACATTAGGATTGAAGTACTCCTGAGTTGCTAGGTGCCACACTATTCAGATCTAGCAGGGTCTGCATTAAGTGTTTCCAAGATTATAAGCAATGGGAACACATCTGTGCCTTAATAGCCTACATCTCCCTTTTACCAGTCCTGCATCACATTATAAAATTATAGTAGGAACACGACCTAGGACCATATTTTTAAAATGAGCTGTTGTAAAAATCAATTAAGCTGTGTGTATTAATAAAAAAATGAAAACCCAATGAATTGTTGAACTCTAATAGACAATTCTCCCTGTATAGGGAGAAGGTTTTGTCCTTCTTTAGGGTTGGATGATGTAACTAGGCTGTTTGTGTTCAAGGTTGGCTTTTAGCTCTTTCCTCCTGAAAGGTGTTTAGTGAGAAACCAAAATCTGCAGCAGGCAAAGGCTCTCAGCAGCCTCTGAGAGGATCAGGCTCTAAATGTGGCTGCATATGACTTTCAGATGTTATAAAAATGAACTCATACTCTCCTATTTCAAATGCTGCCTGTGTTGGGCTTGTTTGGTTTTTTTAATTGCAAAAGCAATTTCATGGTGTTTTGAAGAAAGCGGTTCTCTGTTTTGTATCCATGTTATTGAACGGGATTGTTTGGAAATGAGAGTCAGCAGCATCCTTCTAGGGGAGAAGGTGGGGGAGGAAGGATGAGAGCTGTCTTGCCTACAGACTCAAGCCACTCCAGGTATTTCTGAACATTAAAGCCTTACTTATTGACAGCCAGGAGGGAAGTACCCCGGAATGGACAGTAAAGTGCCTCAGGAAATGAGGCAGAGGTAAAAGCCTAGCCACATGAAGGACCTTCCCACCTGTCATGATTTCAGGAGGGCTATTGTGGTGAGTTTCTTAACAGGTGCTACAGACAAATGCATACCAGTGGAGATACAGAAAATAATACCCACTTTTCCCAAATAACACTGCTAAAAGCCATTCTTAGGATTGACATCCTAAGGCGTACACTCCACTGTAAGGAAAGAAGTGTGGCAAACTATGCAGACAGCCTGCTTTCCATTGGCTTTCCTAGATGTTAGCCTTAGGGAGACCTGCTGATGGACTGGGCGCTCAAGGGCCTCCTCATTCAGACTTGTTGCATCCTCATGGACGAACCAGAACTTTACCAAGGACAATCAAGTGTCTCAAGCTTTCCATCCTGAGGGTGCTCCAACCTGTGCCTGAGAGAGTATATGCTTACCTAAGGCTGCAAAGTAGCCAAGTAAAATGAAGGCCCAGTACTTAGCCACCTTCAGTCAGAGTGGTCGGATAGGTCCCATGAAATTTCAGTCAGATGCTGCTGATCCTTCCATGCAACTGAAGAAGAGCAGGCTATATGTGAGCTAAATGCATGCGTGTTTAAAGATATGAAATTGCTCATGGGGAGATTTTCAAAAGAATAAAAGGGATTTGGAAGCCTAAATTCAAAATCAGCTTTCACTGAAATTTGTCTTCCTCTATCTCTTAGCTCTTTTTGGAAACAGAAGCTGGTAGCCATCCATCAAATTTCAGCAGTAAGCAAATCATCTTGCAGGATTTCAGATATGGACACCAAAACAAAAAATCGCACACTCACTGGTACAAAGATTAGAAGTGCAGTTCAGTCTGTGTTGGAAAAAGCAGTACTAGTAATTTACTTCTTTAATCTGCTTTTCACCTCAGCAACTGTGATAGTGGACAGGTAGAACTTCAGTAGAAAAACGTGAATGCAGTTTCTAACCTGAAATTATCAACATAAGAACAAAAAAAGGCATCAGTGCTCTGAGCTTCCCCATTTTACCTGTTCTTCTTTGACGAGTCAGCATTTCATTTGCTTTAAACAGGAAGCCCTGCTGTGATAGAGTTGTAGTTCTGTTTGCACTGTTGGCTCTTCCCTGCTGTTTAAATGTCAGTTGTTTTGGATTTGCAAAGACATAGGGATGTAAAACATTCTGTGAAGAACTGTCACTAGTAGATCCCAAGAGGAAAATCTCTTTTGTAGCAAACTGGGTGGGGAGATGTGCAACGAAAGGTGAAAGGGGAGTATTTCAAGGCCACTATAGTGCTGCCAGCATCACACACAAAGGCCTGTGTACTTTGTTCCTCTGGAGCCTACCCTTTCAGCAGCAGAGCCCATGCAATGAGTACCCATGTGCACCAGAAGGGACAAGCAACTTTCTGTGCAACAGGACAAAATAGGCAAGCAAAACACCTTCCTGAGCCAAAGTTTAGTGTCTTTGAAGTTACCCAACTGTCAGGAGGCACGAGTGGTGTGGTCTGCCTCATCCTGCCCTCTTGTCCCATCAAGCACCCATTCAGCATTTTCTGATGCTTTATTGGTGCTGAATTACTGGGTTTTGCACAGTGATTTGAAGTAGTTGTTGAAGTTGTAGACATGGGAGTTTTATACAGAAATCAAGATTTAAGCATTATGCAGCCAAAAACTCTAGTCTCCTTTATAGTACCAAGCTATACATATACCAAGCTACCACAATACATCCCATAAATATAATCTCACAGAGAGATAGAAATTTCTAGCATCACCTGTATTCTGTCTCAGAGAAGCAGTAAAGTAAGCAATAAAAATGAAGGATTGGTTTTTAGTTTTTTTAATGGACTGGAACAGCGATATTCTACTACAGGAAAATCAGAGAAGCTACAAATGAGCTATATCATACATATGCAACACATGCATATGAGATTAGGATTGTAAGAGTTTGTCAGGAATAGCTAAATAATTAACATGAAGTAAGGGTAGAGGAAGTTACTGCCTGATCTTATAGCCCAAGGTAGAAGAAGAGCTCATGAGAAACACTAGATAGTAGTTCATCAAGACTAAGCCAACAAACCATTGGGGTTTCCAGCTAATCAAAAAGTCAGAAAGGCAGCTTCTTCTGATGTTTAAAATCAGCATTCATAGCATAGGCACAAGTACTAAAAGGGAAAGGAACAATGAATGGGATTGATAAACCTGCAAGCATACTTTTAGGGTGTATTTCAAGCTTAGGCTTTTGAATAGCAATTATGGAGGGCATTAATTTTCATTTCAATTTATGTCCTGGTAATCAGTTATACAGAGAGTTGTATAGCAGCCCTTTTGCTTCTCCATTAGAAGAAAGAAAGCAAATAAAAATGAGGATCCTGAATGTAATGAGTTCCTTCCCTTTTCTAGCTTTGATTCCAGTTAACTGAGCTAACCATGGATTTTCAGCTTTAAAGGAAGCAAACTTGCTGTACACAGTGAGGCTGCCTTTTTTATACTCTAACTCTTTCTTCATTTCTAGTTCTGCTTGTTACTGCATTTATTCCTCTGGCTTAAGATGACTCATGTAGTATCTCAACACTGGAGACCATAAACTGTGTGTCCCTATCACTAAAGTTGCACCAGTCACCTACAGAAGCAGGAATTAATGTTACCCAGCTGGGGTTTCTTGACTAGTACTGATTAGTACAAGTTCCATAACTCCTTGTGTTGCCATGTCCCTCTACTGCAGGTAGCAACTATATCTAAGCTTACACAGTACTTTTAGGCTTTAAGCCCTTTGGGGCCGAAGCTTCACTTTGTTTTATATAGATACAGATATACATATAGATCATATGCATATATGCACAGTTCATACCTGTTACAAGAGCTGCGCAAAGTAAATAAACAATAACAACTATAATGAATCAGGCTGGCCATATAGACAGCAAGACAGAAATGTTGTGGGTTTTCATATTTTCGCTTTCAGAGCACTACAGTGTCCTAGTATTAGCCCTGCTATATGTTCACAGCAACCGTAACTAGACTACTAAATAAGGCTGGGATCTGAGTACAGTACTTAGGAAAATCCTTGTTGCCTACACATTGGCATACACTTTGTAGAAGGATGGAGAATTTCCTTCTCCACACAAGGAAATTCAGATACAGAGGCTATAGCTCAATAAAACTGCGCCGTGTGTGCACTGTTCTTCTGGCCCTGTGGTCAGATAATGTATACCAGCAGTAGCTCTCCTGCAAGTTTTGTGGTATTTAGCCTTAGGTCTCCTCTGTACCTTGTGTGGTGTTCCTGTATCCCTCAGACATCTCTCCAGGGACTTTGGAGTCAAGGGAGAGCCATGTTGCAGCTCACCAGGGAGGGGGTTTTATAGCATGAACCTGTGGGTGTGTGCTGTACACCCTGAGCGGGGGCACTGAGGGCATGTTTGAGGTCCTATCGCTGTCCATGACAGGACAGTGCTGGAGGACAGAGAGAACCTTATCAGTCTTGCCCACACGATCTACTGGGAACAGTCTGTTGTGCGTGAGCATAAGCTCTGCCTGGGAGAGCGCTAGCTGGCAGAGTCCAAAACAGTGCCAAGGAGCATGCTAATTCAGTGATGTGGACTATCAGCAGCATACTGCTCAGCTTCACTTTCTATTCTTGTTCTATTTAGCAAAATAATTGTAATCGGAGGGACTCCCAGCCTGTTTCTACAGATAGTGTGGAAGCCTTCAGCCTCAGCCATCTGGCATAGCAAGCTGCACCCACACACAGGCACTGCTGCAGGCAGTGAACATGGACCACATGGCACCCAGCAATCCTTTCCCTTCTCTGTGCCCTGGTTTTCCCATTGCTGGTACAGGGATAGTAATGTTCCTTCTCTTTTCCTAAGGGTCTTGATATGTTCAGAAGAAAAAAATTGAGAACCACTGAGGTGATATACAATCCACACAGTTAAAATCAGTATTGATGAAGTGATTTCTTAAAGGGTCTTCGTTGTTTCCCACAGTATTATTCCAATAATTAAATTGGAAGTTTAATCAGTCACGTTTGTCTCCACAAGGAGCACATTTAGTAAGAGCAGTAAGCATTTATTATAGGAAAAGACTCCTACGTTTAGTAAATTGACCTAGTGGAGTTATACTTTTTGCTTAGCTTGTTTGGGGAAAAAAAAAAAAAAGTCCTAAGTAAATTGATAAAGCCAAATTCATGTTTTAATTAAAAAATCTATAGTCTTCAGCTTTCATTATAAAGCATCTTTACAATCTTTGGTATGAAATCTTATTATTTGTTTGTGTGTTTGCCTCTTGTAAGTATTGATGTAGTTTTCTCAAAGTGTGGTATTCATAAAACATTTTTACAGCCCTATTTTATGGCCTAATTTCAAAATGATCAGCCAGCTGTTATATTGTTTTAAATCTCAAGAATACATGCAAGCACAAGACACTCCTGCATCGTTCTGTGCATGCAGAGGTAGATGTCCATGCTCAGGAAATGCTCCTCCACCTTTTTTTGGTCCTTCTCAGCTTCAAATGAACCCCCATCGAGTGCAAGGAAATCATTAGCTCCTCTGCTTGAGATAAAGAAGATTAGGTTGCAAAGTGTAAAATATGTTGTGAGTTTTGTTGTTTGGGGGTTTTTTACGTCATGGGATTTTTATGCAAAAGCAAGGAATTGATCTTTCTAACAAATGGATGTGACCGGACAATTTATAGAAATCTGGCAAGATGTCCCAGTGACTGGGAGAGCAGATTAAATCAACTGTTCTTGACAAGGAGTTCCTACCCCATGAGAGAAATCAGATCGTGGAAAAACGCATATTCAATCAAGGCAGCTCTTCTGGGGAAGAAAGTTTGTTCTGCCCCCTCTGACCAGCAGCGCCTAGAGCAGCATCTGCTGTATGCTGCTGTGACAGAGGAGAGGTTGTGCTGCTGCACACTCCCATCCCACCACGGCTGCTTCCAGCTTGTCTTAAAGTATTTATATTTTGGCATAGCCACCTGTCAGCCAGTGTTTTTGTCAGTACAAGAACATTATCACTTCTTCCATGTAAAATATTCTTCCCCACAGATCTCCCTGCCAGTTTGGTTCTGGTACAAGTAGGATGGCTGTTGGAGGCGCGGGGCAGAAGTGACTGCTGGCATCTACCAGCAGTCACTTCACATATTATTACAAAGTGGCCATCAGCTTTTGGTGCCTCATCAGTGCTACAGACAGTGGGATTTACCAGAGCTAGCCTTAATCTAGCACTAAGGCACGCAGAATAAACCAACCTGAGGGGAACTCTGCCATGGCTACCGTGTCACCAGCCCAGGCTGGCTGACCTACAGCTATCTTACCTCTCCCAGCACCGGTATGCAGTTTCCATCTGCTCAGTACAAGGGTGTCTCTGGATGCTTAGTCAGTGTCTTTGAGCTCTGGAGGCTGGGCTACGCTGAACTTGAGAGATGGCAGACGTGTGGTGCTTGCACCCTTACACTCTGTGGAGTCATCTGCATCAGAGTGTAACTGGGATTAAACACCACCAAACGCAACATGTGTTGTCCTCACTGTGGCGTAAACAGAGATTCGAAGCACTGAAAAACCAATTCACTTTTCCTCAGCCCAGCTTCTGGATGAAATCTCCACAATCCGCTGAGGAACAGTGTCTCTGCCTCAGCTCCTATCCTCAGGTTTGGCTCAGTGAGGAATGGCTGGGTAACCGTGCTCCGTTACCATGGGCTTAAGCAAGACCAGCTGTTTCACCATCTTGGCTACCTTAAATAAATTTAAAAATCACAGTGCTGCCAACAAACTTTGAAATCCAATTGGGTACAAACATCTTTAATTTTGGAGGATGCCAGTAAATAGGAGAATGGCCCTAGACCTCTCTATTTCTGTGGAACCTTGAAGGGATAGAAATAGTTTGGCTCCATGGGTATGTAAGCATAGATTCTACTGTTGAAAGTATCTGGTATAGCAGGGTTAGATTATGAGAGTTGTAAAGTATACAAATAAAAGTCTGTTTCATGTAAGCACCAGTTGTGCAAATTCAGCTCCAGGTCCAAGAGGCAAACCAAGCCTTCTCTTACACAGTATCAGGGGGGGGAGGGGGGGGGGTTAAAAAAAAAAATTTCAAGCTAAATTGTGCCTCCATCATCAGATATGTAATTCCACACTCTTTAAGTTTTATAGCTTGAAGCTCTCTTCCTTCCAGACGAGCTCAGTGAAGACTGAGAGGGGAAAGATTTTAACATAAGCACCAATTTTTTCATATATCCCATCTGATATGACCTTATGAGGAGTATGTATGCATTATTCATCCCATGTACTGGCTAGAATTAATAACACATCCATTGCTTCTGATACATGATCAGTACAGAGTTGTTTACCTATATTGCATTTAGGTCAAGTAATGTACAGACACAGGTTTACTTGCTTGAGAACATGATGTGAATTTTAAGGCTCAAATGATCACAGGAATTTCTCCTCAAAGTTCCTCAGTTTCCCTGGGCAACACTGTGCATACAATTGGTCTGTCTCTTCATTTGCCCTGGTTTCATTTTAACACGTTTGTCTCACCGCTCAGACTAAGGGAAGAAGGAAAGTCTATAAATCAATTACATCCTCACTAGCCCTGTTCTTGCTCTGTCTTTCTTGTTTCTTGAAGTAGCTGCTCATCCTCATTCCTACTTCTCCAGTTTTAGCAGCTTCAGATTTCCTCATTACCCTCATACTAATTCTTTTTAAAGAACATCCAATTTAATATTTTTTAAAAATGAAGATGAGATATGAAAATCACTATCGATTGCATAAATAAGTATTAAATAAGCAGTATTAAAAACATGGCTCTTCAGCAACACTACCCTTGGACAGATTTACATACATCTTCTAGCTGCTTAGGGCAAAGAACCTGTAATTTGGCACAAGGAGCTCTCTTGTTATGGAGTGGCATTTATAATGACAGTACCAGGTAAATAACTCAGGGATCCAAAGAAAAAATTCATCCCTTAAGGTCATTATCTGGATTAATATAAGAAAAATCCCTGAGGGAGTTTAGAAACTATGAAGCAAGGAAATGGATTATACTAATCTGTGAATTCAGTGGTTCTTTCGTGGTCTGACAGATAAAATGCAGATAATATTTTCCATTCAGTTATTACTCTTAGTGTTATCTAACTTAAGTTATTAGTATTTTGGGAATGTATGTATGTCCATTACATATTTTATACAAGACATGGTTATACCAACTGTGGGGCAACAGACAATTATTTCCAACAAACTTAACCCTGCCAAACAGCTTTTGCACAACTCTGCTATACAATTAATGTATAAATAGATATGTATACTAAACACATTTGTTGTCCAAGCCTAGTCCCTCTATTTTAATTGCTTATGCTCTCAAATCTATTTTTTCTCAGATTCACAATGATATACTTTCTGCTCAGACATGGTCTGCTTCTCTATGTGGAGGTCACGATTCTCAATGAAGACTATTTACTCATAGTGCTAGCTGAGATGGTTCAGCAATGTCCCCACTTACCAAAACCCCAGCTTCACCGGCCTCCCATAAGACCCTGGCAAGCTTACTCAGGATTATTTCTCCACTTGTAGTCCCATGGCTGTAGCCCTTGTACAGGCAATGTGACTTTTAACACATCTGGAAGCAGCACAGGGCTGTGCCTTCAGCGCTGGTCCCAAGCTGCTACGTCCTCCTCCGAGACAACGCGTGAAAGCCTCAGGAGAGCGTACCAGTGCAGCTCTTCTGCCACCAGGCTTGAGCTGGCTTGTGCCCAGACAGTGCTGGGAGAAAGAACGGGTGCATCTGTACATATCTAAGTTCGCAGTGTTCAGTACTCTGCTGCTGCCTAAGCCTGGAGACACACTTCTGCCAGTAAAATCTGCAAGGCATCGAATTGTGTTCTTCCAGTGAGGCCCAGAACTAAGTGCTGAGCAGCTAGGACCCTAGATTACATCTGATGGGATCCATGTGGTAGACAGGTCTCCTTTTTAACAAGCCAATCTCAAATCAGAACCCCAAGGAAGACCCTCCGCGAGATTAGCATGGTGCTACCTTCCCTGCTCTTCTCCTGCCCACAGTGCAGCATCTTTATAGTAGAAGTACTCATGAAGAACATGGGGGATTAACTTAAATTCTGTCTATATCTGTTTTGACATCCTTGGCCTGGAACCTGAACGCCACACAAGGGTCATAACCACCTGCCCATAAAATCATGATATTGTAAGTTTAATTATTTTATATCCAATAGAACAGCTCTAAGAAGACGTATGTTGCTACCTCAGGAGAGGCTGCAGTGTGCTGGCTAGGTCACTGTCATGAGAACTGAGGTGCATTGGTTCAAATTCTTGCTCTGAATCAATGACGACATTTCATTCTGGGTGCCCCACCGTCTACTTGCAAGTTCTTCAATGAGGGCTGCTCCTAGTATTCTTTGGCTTTGTATAAAACTTGCACCTATTCAATGGGACAAGAATATAGTGCTTTTAAAAAAAAAACCCAACAAATCAGAGCACTAACAGGTGAATGGGGAGACCTGGATTCCAGTTCCCGTTTCAGGCAAAGTAGAGGGTCCCCTGCAACTCATCAGTCTGGTGGTTAGAGCCTGCTTATAGGTTCACTTTCCCTTAGGGGGAAATGGGGATGAACCCTGGGCTTCCACATCCTTCTGACAGCTGGGACTTGGGGCAACTCTGAGGGATCATAGACTCATAGAATGGATTGGGTTGGAAGGGACCTTAAAGGTCATCTAGTTCCAACCCCCCTGCCATGGGCAGGGACACCCTCCACTAGACCAGGTTGCCCAAAGCCCCATCCAACCTGGTCTTAAACACTTCCAGGGATGGGGCATCCACAGCTTCGCTGGGCAACCTGCTCCAGTGCCTCACCAGCTTCACAGTAAAGAATTTCTTCGGATGTTGCTACCTCATTGCTTTTGGTGAGAAAATGCCTAATTTTCTACAACATGAAGGGGTAGTAAAAGTGTGTAGCTGCGCTCATGCAGGAGCCAAGTCCTGAGGAGCAACTAAGCTATGCAGCAGGCTGTGTGTGCTGGCTCTTCTACATCCCACCTTCAAGTGCCCGCGGGAAAGTCCACACCATGCAGTGGGACACTGTGCGGAGGTTCATGACCCCTAAAGCAAGCACTGAGCCATGCAACACCTCCTCACGACAGAGAGAAAAGCAACGCAATAAATTAGTGTACCAACTTTGGCTCAACACAATGGCTGCACAGAAAGCTCAGGAAGCAGTAAAAATAAAGATACCATGAAATAGACTGAAAGATAATTTGTAATTAATCACTTTTATACAGGATGACATAAAGCAGACTTAAAATTATGGAGAATTAGCCTGGCAATTGTAGCTTTAGCATACACTGTCATGGTTACTTCAAAACTGTCTATATACCATACTCTAACAGGCTTAAAAGAGTTGAAACAGAACTTTTAAACCATTTGCTTTTTAAATAAAGGAGGCTATTTGTGGCAATAATACTTTTGATGAAGGGTTCAGAGTCAACTGTAACTGATACATATGACTGATGCCCATAATAATTGCACACTTCTGTAATCCTTCCTCACCCATAACAGTTTTGAGCTTACATTTTGGATATTATTAATACTCAGACAAAAATAACTTGTGGACAATATCATGTTCTCAACATGGCTGAGAATTAATCTATTTTTGTAAAACTGTTTAAGAATGATGGATAGTTTTTCCTGCTTGAGTAAACACTAGTTAATTCTCTAGACCTCCCTTCTCCGTTCATGAAAATCCAGGTCCAAAAGATTTCATGGATATTTAAAGGATGGTGGCAAGATACTGCTTACACAAAGATGAATTTCTCCACTTGATGAAGATCTGATACCATTGATTACACTGCTAACACTTCAGTACTGGAGTTTTGTTGGGTTTTAATTTGCAAAAGAGAACACAATGAATTTAGGAACAATGAAAAATGGAGAGAAAAAAATGAGGCAGTTGAAATGTAGCTGTAGAAAGAGACTCCAAGTAAAAGTATCACACTTATTTTTATTCTAGATAAGCAACAGGGCAGCTTGGAATAAACATAGATTGAAATTTTCTTCATCTCTTTAATGAGTTCAAAGAGGCTAAACAAAGACACAGAAGAGTTGAACACTGCTGTTTACAACACAGTAAACAGATTAAAATTTTATACCTGAGCAAAAAAGAAATTTAACTACTAACTACAGCATGCAGAATAACTGATAAGTTATCACATAAACCTAGCATACCGTTATTAGGTTACAGTCATTCAGATGTTCTTAATTTTTACAAAGGCTAAAGATGGAAAAACCTCCAAGACGAGATGAGTGTGTGACGGAGAAGCACATTACCACCTAGCAGCCTTTCCAGAGGATCAAAATTATCTGCTGTTTTATTATCCAGGGAGAAAGCAGCAACAATTCAAAGCCTGTGGAGTTAATAACATGTTAGACATTTAAGCAGGTCCCGAAAATTAAAATATTGGCAGTTTATGAAGTGTTCACGAAGACCTGAGCCTGCATCCTCTGCCCTCAAATGCCACTTTAAAGCACTGCATTTGTGAGCTGTTCCCAGCACAAAATGAAAGGCAGGGATCTGCAAGGAATGACTGATCAAGCCACAGGCTTGTGATTTTCTCACCAGCAAACCCACAGCTGATTCTTAAGGAATGACTTTTTACCCCATTCGATTGGCCAAAACCTACATTTCAGTTAGGTAGAAACGTGACTTTTCTTCACATTGAATCTGTTCTTTGGGGTTTTTTTCCTTTTTTCTTTTTTCTTTTTTTTTTTTTCTCCCTAATCCATTTTGAATGCTCTGGTTTGAAGTACTTCAGTACAAATCAAAAAACAGTAATATATTTCTTTTCTTAATTCCCTTATCTTCACAAAAGGTGCCTGTGGGAGAGAAGGGGTCTGAAAAGTTTGAGCTTTAAGCAGCACAGCCCATTCCCCTCAGTCTTCATTCTCCTGGCAGACTTCTGCTCTCCCTGATCTCCATATGCTATATAAAAATTACCTGCTCCCACCATCGATATTCCTTTGCAACAAATCAGCCATTTGCCTTCCTATAGCAAACCCAGCAAACTCTGCCTTTGTCATTTAGACCTGTCAAAAAGAGATGGGAGGGATGGGAACGTCTCTTACCCTGTTAGAGACAGCCATAAACAAAGTTTCTCCCTTTAAATCCTTGGAGTTGTATAATTACATACTCTTGATGCCAATCAACTCCCCTCAAATCATACCATCTGCCTTGACTTTCCTGCTACTTTTCTTTTGCCATTTATGAATAAAACTATGCATTTAAAATGCATGTGTCAAAATGGATTTATCCCTTTGTCCACAACATACTCATTTCTTCTTTAAAGTCAGACATCTTAGACATTGGTAGGTTGTGTGAA
The DNA here is from genome assembly GCF_011004875.1 of Balearica regulorum gibbericeps. NCBI lineage: Eukaryota > Metazoa > Chordata > Aves > Gruiformes > Gruidae > Balearica > Balearica regulorum. The sequence goes on along the minus strand of NC_046187.1, from coordinate 35,115,055 downwards.
AGAGTCTCCAGGGAATTGAATCCTCTTTGCTTCTAGTTTCTTCCTGGCTTTGAAAGCTGTTGATACTTCAGGGTGGATGGAGTCCAGCCGCTGTTCACACTGGAAGGCCGTGAGGAAGGCTGTCCTGTAGTTGTTATTCATCCAGCCATAGAGCAGGGGGTTGGCAAACGTTGAGCACATGGCAATGACGTGAAACACTGTGTAGATCAGTTTGTACTCTTTCAGGTCTAACACCTGACTGTCAATGTCACTGACTAGCTGGAAGGTGTGAAATGGCAGCCAGCTGACAGCGAACACCACAACCACACACACCAGCATCTTGGTGGTTTTCCGCCGCCGGTGGTGGTAGTGGTCATTCCCTGCCCCAGGACTAACGTGGTTCTTGAGCTTGGTCCAGATACGGGCATAGGCATAGGAGATGACCGCCAGAGGCAGCACATACTGGATCAGGAGCATGGAGACACTGTAGATGGTGCCATAGTTGAGCTGCCCCTCCCCTGGCCACTTCTCAGAGCAGACCACAATCTTGAAGTCAGGAATGATCTCAATCAGCGAGTACTCACGGAAGATGGCCAAAGGACTTGCCAACAGGGCACTGACTGCCCAAGCAATTCCTATAATCAGGAAGCTGATCCGCTTAGAGATTTTGCTTTCCAAGTGGTAGACAATGCAGCGATGCCGATCCAAAGCAATCACAGTCAAAGTAACGGTAGACACATGCACAGCAAGAGCCTGGGCATAGGGCACAAGGTGGCACAAGACCGGGCCCAGTTTCCATTCGCCCAGCAGCGTGTAAACAAGAGTGAAGGGCAGGCACAATGTATTCACCAGCAGGTCAGCCACAGCCAGGTTGGCAATGAAGAAGTTAGTTACTGTGCGCATGCTTTTGAACTTGATGATCACGTGGATCACGAGGGAGTTCCCGATCACCCCTAGCAGGATGATGGAGCAGTAAGCAAAGATGAGGATTATCTGCACTTCAACGAGCGTTGTGCTGTCCTTCAGTTCTGGTTTAGGGTCCAGAGCCAATTCGTTGAGCGGTGTGGTGTATCTTGGCAAGTACAGCTTGGTGAACAGCTCCATCTTCATTTCATCTGTCTGGTTTTCTTCGCCTACTGCTTCCAGGGGCCCCATCCTTGCAGCTGCCTGGTCTAAGCAACAGAGCTGTCCCTGAAAACAAAACAGTACAAGAACGTGTGGAGAAATCAGTCCGCGGTGGCTAAGACAAGAAGTAATGAGCTAAAGCTACAGCTCTTTCCTCCTCTAACCCACGTTCTACATCTCAGGATTAAGAGAAGATCTGTCTTAATTTATTTAAATTCTGTTGCCCTTACATTTGAAGCCCGATCTCGTAATATTATTCAGGCATGACTCCCACTGAAAATTGGGACAGATTTCAAAAGCATTTCAAAGACAAAGTTTGCCTAAGTAAATGCAGAAGGATTAAGATCCTGCTGGGCAGCATATCCTTTTTTTACAATCCACTACCCAAAACTACTGCTGATTTAGCACAAAACTTCCATTAATACCTATGGGAATTCTACATGGAACGGCATCAGCCAGACTGTTATTAGCATAATAATCTTCCAGCTTTTCCTTAATGGAAAGTGTTTCCTTTAAATAGTTACTAAATTCTTATAGGTTTATGCCCCTCCTTAATACCAGAGAACTAATTACTGAAATCTTTTTTAAGAAACTTTCTTTTAGGAAAGTTTGTGCCACGAGGCAAGCAAAAATACCACGCCAACAAAACTGAAAAAAATAGCCTTTCTCTGAAATGACTGTGTAACCTATTCACGCTGAAATTAACTCAAGAAACAATTAAAACTCAGTTATACATAATATTTCCTTTCTGTGTCATGTTTGAGAAAACACAGCTCCACAGAGGCTGCCAATCAGGGATTCATTTCTCACTGCAGTCATAGAGAAGAGCAAATCATTCCCCTGCTGATGTCAGTAAGTATTTCACCACCAGCACCAAAATCACATTTTGTTGCCTTCCCTACACATGCTGAGGGAAGTTCTATGCTGCCCTAAGACTTCAGTATGGATGTTTGACAGTTAATATGTAAAACGTGCAGGTCCTATGCAGACTGCCCAGACCATGGGTGGCACGCTAAGTGAGCACCGTGCACCTGGGGACTCCTTGGCTTGCCCTCACAAAATACTAAGAAATTGCCAGTTCCCAGTGGGCTCACTGAGGTACCACCACGGTTTGCCGCTGAGGGGAAAGCCAAACCTGAGTTACTAACTCTACCTCCCCGTTCATACATTCCCTAAGGAAAGCAAGAGTAGAGATGAAACGTCCCTTTCTTGCCATCACGTGTTACATATAGCTTAATCCATCCCAAATTCAGGTCTGCGTAAAGAGACAATCTAGCTTTTAGTGCCTTTGGTTTCACATGGTTTTTAATTATCTTTTTTTCAGCAGATCCACTTCATTGCAGGTTTTCATCCCTACCTCTGTCTCCATTAACATCTATCAGTGACATCCTCAGATGCAATTTCCTGAGAAACGAGCGTTGTCTACCAGCAGGTGACAGAGCCCTTTGTGTTTGCTTGCATCCCACAATATCCCAAAGGATTTCTCAGTGCAAGCCCTTTTCCCAAAAGCAACAGATCAACTGCATGAACTGAAAAGTATTTTTTTCCCCCAACTAAACTGGTCAGAATTATGCTATACTGTTTAGTCTACATTTGCCGTGCAATTAACAGTGGAAGCCTGAGATGTGAAACACCGCAAGATACATAGCTGAGATGTGCCAACTGTTCATACAAGCTTACCCTGCAGTTTTTAGTAATATAATCAGTTATCAACTACTAGCCTAAGCACGGGTGGCAGGAAGGGATTCCTCATCAATACATCTTTAGTCCACCGCGTTAAAAATATAAGAGATCCACCACAATTTGCACAGCCAAGGCTATGCAGAAGTTCAGACCTCTGCTGAGCTTTTTCCTTCAACTTGTGTACCTACACCCAAGACTGATGCCTGCATATATAATTAGAGTAGAGATTTGGTGAGGTCCCAGGACTGTCAGGTGCTCAAAAATCTCATAATTTTTTCAGTGCAAAATCAGAGCAGGTCATATTTGCACACTGTAGTAGAAGGGTGAGAGGGAAGGCAAATTTCTCTGGTTTTCCCTTCTTTGCCATGAATCCAGGGAGGAGGATGTAGCTCAGCCAAAAAAATGTAGCATCCCTTTCTTCCCCAAAATATTTTCACCTGTTTCTCTAGTCCCTGACTTTCATTGATTCCCACTTCCAATCCCTTCTTTTTTTCATTTTTTTTTTTTTTTAGCAAAGCCTTCTTTCGTTCTGCCACTTTTATTTTATTTGTTACTGCCCCGTTTGGGCTGATGAAAGGCATTTTGGTCTTGTCAATAAGACAAAGCTGAGGGAGGGAGGAGGGATGACCAGGGTTTCAAGCAGACTTGAGCTGGTGTGTCAGTAAGCGAGGAAATAAATTAGACACGTTTGACATTGTCAGTGGGACAGTTAAGTGGGCAAAGAATCAGTTGCTTTCAGAGGATGGGGGGAAAACTCTGGTGGCATTTGATACCTCAGGTAGTGTTTGACAGGACCCTTTCTGTTCTTTTTTAGTATAAACTCTCCAGCTGATGGCATTTGTTTGCACACCTTGCATACCGCACAGCACTGGGGTTTATTTCAATTTAATTTTTTTTCCCCAAGCAGTCAGATCCTCAGGGACGGGCATCAAATTGCACCTAACTTTGGGCAGAGGAAGGCCCGTAGAGGATTTACATCAGTTCTGAGAGCAAGTAAGCAAAAAGGGCAAAATACGTGATTACATTAGCAAGCAGCATTTCCATCAGGACCGCAGTGCCTGCTCTGGGGAAGGGTTTGGGGTTGCTCGAGGCGAGGGTGGCGACGAACGTGCCCCTCGGGTGCCGCCGCTGCCCTCCCGCTCCCCAGGCGCCCTGCCCGGGGGAAGGCACCGGTCCCCGGGCGCTGCGGGGAGCCCGCCCATACCCCACGCCGGCCGCGCTCCTCGGTCCCCTCCTTCCCATTTTCACCTCCCTCCCGCCCCCGGGGAGGCGAGCGTGGCCACCGCCGGCTATTGCCACAGGAGCCGGCCTGCGCAGGGCGCGGAGCGGAGCCCCCTCGCCCCGCAGAGGGGCGGCTGCTCCCGCCTCCCACGGCCCGACCCGACCCGGCCCGGCGAGTCCCTCCGCACCCCCGCCGCCGCCCTCCCCTCGCACACTCACCGGGGCGACTCTCTCCTTCCCGGCGATGGGGCAGCGGCACCGCACGGCGCGGCCCGTCGAAAGTTTGGAGGCACCGGCGGCGGCGGCGGCCCCCGCATGCCGGGGGTGGGGGCGGGACGGGGCGGGACGGGGCGGCCCGGCCCCGCCGCCCGGGGAAGGGCTCGGGCGGGGCGGCGGGCCCGGCTCCGCAGCCGCAGCTCCGGGCGGGCGGGAGGGATGCGGCTCCGGCCGCTGGGCTCCGGGCGCGGGGAACGGGGCTCCGGTCCGCGGTATCGTGATGTGTCGGCTGCGTCTCACTCGGGAGGCAACGGCTGTAGCGCTGCCGGCGTGACAAAAGGGAGCTTGGAGGAAGGGGGGATTGTGGCAGGTCCGAGCCTCCCGCCTGAGCCTGCTTCCTAGTTTTCCCAGTCCCCACACTGCCTTTCGGAGCAGTGTAAAGGGGATGCCTTTGCTTCGAACAACTGCTGAAATCCTTGTTACAAGCACTCCAGCTTGCACAGGTTTGCTGTTCCTCATGAGAAGATCTGGCAGGTGTAAGGATGAATAAAGCATTTACATATTCTGTCAAGAGCAAAATAAAAGATTGCATATTTATTTACAAGGCTGCAAAGGTAAAGACAACAGCTGCTATATTTATTTAGTTCTATATGCAGTAACCTTTCAAAAAAAGCTCCCTTGCCAGCCAGCTTCAGCGAGGACTAGCTGCAGCCGGCATCGCTGCCCTTCTGGTAGGGTTAAACCCATCAATGGGTTCTACTTAATATTTTGCTGTGTGCCTGATGCCTCTCTCCTAGGTATAACTTCCAAGGTTCAAAGGAGTGTCTTCTCAATGCATAGTTGGAGGGCCCAATTCACCAAGTGGTGTTTCAGCCCTAGTTGTTGCTCCCAAAAACAGGAACCGGGAGACTTTGCTTACTCTGTGGCTACAGCACTGATGCTTGGACAACTCTCTCCCCAAACCTTACAGAAGCTGCTATCCAGAACAGGAATGCTCCTTTACTTTCTGTCACTCTAGGCAAATTTACATTAATATTTCAGGTAGTTTCAAGGATCAGCAACATTATCTTCCCTCATCTGTCCTTTTCTTCCAAAGGAGATTCTGAACAAGAGCTCTTCCTTTGTCAAAGAAAATGCTCCTTGCTTTGGTTATACCTCAATATTATGCTCTTATCAGAGGAGAGAATGTAAATGGAGTATCAAGGAGTAACTTCAGCTATTTACAGTTATTTTTGAAATTCTAAACATGTCTTGAGAACCCCCTTAGATCTTCACTAATTCAGGCTATCTCTTCACAAAGGGCCTTGCTCTTAGTCCTTCAGCACTTCTGAGACTGTTAATGGAATGCTCCTAGCTTGTTGCAAAATAGATTTCTTTGATGACTAAATAAAGAGCCAGGAGTTTCAGTTCTCCTACCCCTGTTTATTTCATTTCCCAAGTCAATTTAATTGTAGGATTTATTTTTTGGTCTACTAGCAGACATAAATGCATGCCATGAGTTTTAGTAATTAGAGTGCTTGTATAATATATGGCTGTAACAGCCTGCAGTTCTTCCCTTTCCTTCTCTTACAAATAGTCAACAGTGGTGTTTCACTCATCTCAAGGGTGTTGCTATTGTGCTCCCCTCCACACACTCTTTCTAGCTTAACATATATTTTTGCTGTTCCTAATGTAGAGAGTGTAGTGAAATGCTACATGTCTTTAGTGTCTGTCCAGCTCAGGATCCCATAGCTATCCCACAGCTAAGGAAAGGCTATTCCTTACTTTCACTACCAAACTCCTGGCAAAAGTCAAGAAGATGTGCAAGTTCCTAAGCCAGCGAGGGTTGGCTTCCCATGCAACAGAGTAAAGGTGTTATTGCCTGTTAGGAGGTGATTCTGTGTTCAGGCAGAACTGAAATTCTTCATGGAAATGCATTTCCAATAAACAGCACCAGTTTTTATTGCTCATAAAGGAGTGGTAGTGAAGGGCCCCATAAACACTACCTTGAACCTTAAAAGCCCATGAAAATACTAAAATCAAGGGCAGAAAGAGTCAAGCAGCAAATGGTCTGTTCAATATGAAATGTGCTGCTGGGTGACCACCTCCAAAGCAACTGTGGATACTTTTCTTTTGCGCACTTAAATTTACATCCCATAAACCATGACAAGCCCAGAGTCATTGAATTACAGAACCGTATAGGTTGCCTAGGACTTCCAGAGATCTTCTTGTCCAACCTCATGCTCAAAGCAGGTCTAGATGCAACAGGTTGTCCCAGGCTGTGTCTAGGCGTGTTTTGAGTATCTCCAAAGTGAGAGAGACTGCCCTCACTGGGCAGCCCATCCCAGGATTTGACAACCCTCACAGTAAGACAAAATTTCCTTGTACCAAGTCAGAGTTTCCCATATTCCAGCTTGTACCAAATGCCTCTTGTCCTAGCACTGTGTTCCTCCTGTTGTGGACAGTAGTTAGATTTTCTTTTAGCCTGCTTTAAGGCTGAACAAACTCAGTTTCCTCAGCCCCACTTTTCAAGTTATGTAGTCCAGCCTCGAACATCTTGGTGGCCCTCTCTTGGACTTGTTCCAGCCTGTTGATGTCTTTCTAGCACTGGGAGCCTCAAACCGGACCCAGTATTTCAGTTGTGGTCTCACAACTGGTGAATAAAAGGGAATCGTCACTTCTCAACCTGCTGGCCACACTCTTGCTATGCCTTGCTATAGACTGAAAGTTAGACTGTGTAAGTTGGCTTGCACTAAATAAATGAGCTACATGAACTTTAAATCCCAGCTTCCTATTTAAGGCAAGCCTATAAATGAGCTTTTGCTGTGAATATGTATGTGTACTAAGGTGAAATACAGATAGTCTAGCTTAACAGCTTGAAAAAAAGATCTGTTGAACTTATGTTGTTTCTGCTGTAAATCACACTTATGGAGGTATGGCAGGGTGTAAGAAATTTGATATACATAGCTTACCTCCAGCAGTATCTGTTTAACTCTCTTTACTGCTAGAAAATTGTCTTGTCAAATTCCGTCCAACGTAGAGTTTTTTCAGAGGGAATAATAAACATTTCTGCCAACTCCTCAGAAGTTTACCAGTTCTCAGGAGCAAAAGAAGGTCTGCATGTAGTACCCAGACTTGAAGCAGAAATCACTTTTGTTTCACTCATAGAGCAAGGAAAGAGTTGCCAGTCTTTGTCCACAAATTGTCCAACATCAGATTTGCCAGAGTGGCAAATAAGGCTTGATTGATAGCAGCCAGACAGAAGAGGCAGCCGCTCTCCCATCCCCTGTCCCCAGACAACATTCTCCTTGTTTCGTTTACTGTAAGGAGGGAATTTAAAAGAAACCACTGCCCCTTGAGCACTGACCTTTAAAAGCAGTGCTGTGCTGCATGCCACTCACGTGAGCCAAACCTTGCCAGTCCTCAGTCATGCAGATTTTCCTGGAGTGAGTCAGGTTTTAGGGAATGGAGCGTTCTACATAACACAGACAGTCCTTTAAAAATAAAATGGAATGAAAATAAATAATACCTGAAAACATGACCTTGAGAGAGAATAGCTGTCTTGAATCTTTTATATGGTGCCAACATGGAGATCATATAGTATAAAATTGTACAAGATAAAGATTTTTCTTGCTGAAAAGGCCAGAAGAAAAGTGTTTGACTAGCTAAAGAATGAAGTTCCTACTTGTGTAGACCTGTGAACATTTTGGAATACATTTATAAACTGTCATTTGTTCTTGTTCCCTTTTGGTTTAGATTCAGTCCCCCAGGTTCAATTCTACCCATGTCTCTTTCCAAATGCAGTAATAAGAAATAGATGTATGCATAAACAAGTGTCATCTATCTGCCTTAGATGACTAAGGAGATAAATACGAGCCAGCAGGGAATGTGAGAAATTGGTGGATATGTCTAAGTACCAACTTCAAGTTGCTAGCAAGTGGTACTTCACAGCCAGCGCCGGTTAAACAACCAGTTTAACGCGTCTAGTTCAGACACTAATACCACCAAAGGCTCAACTCAATTGCCTGTTTGCTCACAGACTGCGACTGTGTTCGGCACCGTTTGCACGTAAGAGAAGGCTGCAGAGCTGAGCGCTCTGTTTCGAACACGGTCTTCTCAAAGCACCCAGAGCATTGCCGTACACTTGCGTCATTCAAAGTAAGTTAAAACTGTAAAGTCAAGTAGCTCACCCAAAAAATGACAGATTTAAAGTTGCCCATTTAACGCCAACACAGCTGTTTGTGTTTACATAACTGATACAGTCGTTAAGTAACTAGTCACATTATTTTTCTTTAAGGTCACTGCTTATACAATGAGTAAATTCTTGGTATTTCTTTATATTCTCAGTATATATTTTGCTGTCACAATCATTCTCTTTACTAACATGCTATCCTTTCTCTGCAGAGAATATAGAAATTGTCATTTCTTTGCAGGGTTTTCTATGGTCTTTTCATTACTAGACCTCAGCCAGAACTACTCAGTCTTTATTAGGATCTACTTTCTATCATGTGGAATTCAAAGAGGCTGACCTGATCAAACATTTAATGGGATTTAAAAAATACAAGGAATAAACCATTTTACTCTCTTTTTGTTGCTCGCATTTTAGAGGTTTTTCTTTAAACTCATCCTATTCTTCCATAATTCTATTTAAACATAGAGATTTCTGTAAACTCCAAAATGTAATGTGGAAGGTGACACTTCATTAAGATACTGAAAGTTTGGTATACAACCAGTTGTTGCCGTTTCCACAGAGTTTTTATATGTTCCCAAGGCAAGCATACTCTGTTTATTTTTAGAGCATTAATCATAGAAAATAGATTCTTACATATAGCTTAGAGCTTGAATATCATACACTCTTCAGTCCTCAATTTCCAGTAGCTGGGAAAGCAATATATCTCTAAATGGTTTCCAAAAGTGAGTCAACTATATCTACTTGCTGTATGCTTGCTTGTACGTCAGTTATTTCTAATTCTGGAAATCCTGGGCTGTTACAAGCAGCAATGCCACTCACCCTTTGCTTTGCCTTAAAATTATTTTTGTAACAATTTTGAAAACTTGTGTTCGTAAAACTTAAACTTCAAGCTCAGTTTTTGACATGCTGATGAAATCCATGGAAGTGTTGAATGAATCGTCTTTGGGACAAACAGAACTAAGCTGGAAAGCTGGAAAGCTTTGTCTTATGTGTGTGTGTGTGTGTGTGTGTCCCCATTCAAGTTACTTTTCTTAAAATGCAGAAAACTAATCATTAAGCTTACATACATTCTCTTCTCCTTGTAGAGAGTGCCAAGAGCATGCAGCTGACAATGCATTACTCAGAAATATATTTTACTGATCTTATTTTTCAGAAAATATCCTTTCATTGTTGCTGTTACAATTTGATACTCTTTTCATGAGACAGGAACTTTCTCAGATTGCTCTTAAGCTCAAGGAAATGTGTCATCTTTTGACCCTTGCTCAGCCAGCCTACATTAAGATGCAGATTGTTGGTATTGTTGGCATCTAGGTCCTGAAGAGATGCTTGGAAGAATTAATGTGGATAGGATAATCTATCACAAATTAAATTAAATTATTTTGTTGAATAATAGCATTCATGAATGAAGACAGCCCTTCAGATAGTGTGCAACATAATGCTGTCTGGTATGTAATGCCATATAAAACACATCGTGCTCATTGTGAGCACAAATATAAGATGCAATTAAAACCAGTTTCCAGTAATTTATGGAACTGCGTCATCTGTCATAAAAAAATGGTTATTTTCACTTGCAGTTTATCGGACAGTCGCACAATCGCTAAGAGCCAAGTGAGCATCTTTCCCACATGTTGTTAAAAGTGAATTAATTCTCATAGTTTTCAGCACATTATTTCAGTTCATTTTTTCACATTTACACAGAATTTGCAAGCTGTGCTAAACCACTCACTGGCTTCATTCAGAGCCATTCTGTACCTCTATGTGGCATTTTATGGCATAATGCCATTTGGTAGGAATACATGGCATGAAATTCATGTATTTCATTTGTAGGCATTTTTTCATTCTTGACAAATTACTTTGATTGCTGAAGAAGTGAAAAAGGAACACTTTCCATAACTATTATCGCTTCAAGTCATTCTAAAAATGAAGGACTTACTGTTTCTTTTGTGCACTCTGTCACAGTTTTGGAACTCCTGAAGGACATCTGTTCTAGGCTAAATGCAGCAAACCTGTACAGCCCTCTTCTCGAACTGTAATCATATGACTCATATGCTAACATCCAGAAATGCTGAAAAGTTTCAGCTGCTCCATCTTCTTCCTTGCTGATACACCAACAGGATACTTTCCATTACAGGTACCACATCTACTAGTATAGTGAAACTTTACTGTCCCATTTTTGACTGACAGCACTGTTTGTGAACAAGTTAAGCTTGTCAGCCTAGCTTCACAATGTTGAAAAAGTGCTCTGCTACTTTTATAAAGAGTCTGCCTCCCACTCAGAATTGAACTGGCAGTTTTCTAAATGAACTCTTCGTTTTCCTTTGTTACGTGCCCGTGATTCACACCCACATTTTGCAGAGATTGATGGCATTTTAATTGCTAGGGGTATTTTAGGATGGAGGAGAGGGGATGGGAAGAGGCTTGGGAAAAAAGTGGGTAGGGGTTTGGCATGTTTGGAAGGCTAACTGTTCTGTGATTGCTCACAGCACAAGATCAGCAGCCAGAGCACCATCTGTGCACACAGCTTATCCATACCGCCCGGCTTCGGCACAAAGGAATGTGTCAGCTCCCGCTTTTCCAGACCAGCCGAAAGCCTCCTTCGTGCTCCAGTGAAATTCTGCAACCATTCCCTGAAGATCTAATCCCTTCACCCAGCACGTCCGACTGGCACAACCTTCCTTCAGCAAGGAGCTCTGCTTGCAGCGCAGCTTTCGCAGGTTGGAGCTGGGAAGGTTCAGCTGCTCGTCAGTGTCACCTCCCTGCCCTGCGAGTTGCAGAACGATCATCTCAGCATCCTGGGGAATGGTAAGAGATATACGACCTCCCGTAGAAATGTAAAAGCATCTCAAGAGGCTGTGTGTGGCTGGCTGTGGCAGAGGTGTTTGCATCTGAGCTAGTTGTCCTAGACTTCTTTTGTGGTCAGGAGAGAGCTACTTACTCTAACAAGTGGGGTTTAGAACTTGATAAATCCCCTCCTAAAACAGATACTTAGATTTGGTCAGATGAATTGCACCCTAAACACCATCTTGTAAACACAAGACCTTCCCTGACTATAGTGGGAACCTCAGCAGCTAGTTCTTTGTACACTATGGGTACCTAAACTTCAGTGAAAGGAATTCTACCTGTCATTCCTGGTAGCATGGTGACATGTGAGTAAATTTTCTCACCATCAGTATCTGGACTGGAATCAAGTATATAAGTAGCTGTTCCCCAGACCCTCAGAGACATTTAAATGCCTTTGATTTCAGGTATGCAAATTATACAGGATTTGGACCTCAATGCTTTGCAGATTGTATCGAATTTGCCCTTACAGAATCTCTGTGCAATACTCTCCTGTTGAGCACAAAGATGGGGGGGGCTTGTCTGTGATGGGAAACTGGCCAAAATAGCTCTCCCAGAAAAGTTCCTGATATAGACTCCCTTCTCCTAAATATCATTTACTGTGTTCCAGAACAAAATATCTATATGACAAGAACAAAATCGTCAAACACAGGGAAAAAATTGGTTATTTTCATCTGTAAACCCATACTGACCTCCATGTAAGTTTTTGTCACATTGGCAATCTTTCTTACACTTTTGCACAGCACTCTAATTCTTGAGTTACCAGTGTAGGCGATGGCAGGTTTAGATGGATCTGCCATTAGAGGAAGTTAATACCACACATTCCTATCAACAGGTTCCAGTGAGGAAATTCAGGAAAAGCAGATTTCTCTACAGATTCTGCAGTTTTGTTGAGTGACTAGAGACCACTCTGCTTCTGTGTATCTCCACACATCCTTCTCACTCTGGCTTTTCTATTATGTGCACAAAATCTAGTCTCTGACTCTCACCAATTCACCCTCCCCCTTTATTCCAAAACCTTCCCCATGCTTGTAGCTTTCTTCCAGCATTGATTCCTGCAGTCAGGACACTCCCATCCATCTCTACCTTCTTTCATTCCTATCACCTTCTTCCCAACCTCATCTTAGCCACAAGTTTCCGTGCATACCTGTTTCTGCTGTTCATCTCCCCTCCGGGCGATCTCGGATGCGCTCTTCTCTCTTCTAAGAGCACATTTTGTTCACCATCAGAAAAGAAGAAAATGATGTTAATGTCTGTGGGTGAGAAGAAGAGAGATCTTCTTTAAGTTTGTCTTTACCTTTGCCTCACTACAAAATTTGACAGTAAAATTTGGCACATTGTTTCTTTACCACCTCATTTCTCTCCTCAGCAAAGATGAATTGCCATGTAGTTTTGCATGGTTTTAGCATTACGGTCCTGTTCTTTATAGGTCAGATATATCTGGCCTACTTAGTTGGAAAGTAGTGAATATCATTAACAGGAATTAAGACAAATTATTGGGTAATTTTTGTTAGATTTTTCTACCACCTTATGACATCATAAAGAAATCATACCTTGTGAAAAAGTCAATAGTTTAACTGATTTGCCTTGTCAGAGACAAAAGGCAGAGGGACTGAACAAAATAACTTTACTTTTTCTCCAAACAGTCCAGAACTTCTTACCGTATACTGTATAGCTAAGTATCAGCATGACCATTACACCCTAACCTAGAAACAGGCTTCTGAAGGAAATTAGCTTCCCCTTAAACCTAATGGGAACTGTGTATCTGTCTTCCTAACCTCACAGTTTTAAATTATTTGTACTCTGGCAGCGGCTTGCACTTGATAGTTTCTCGGGTAAGTATTATTTCTGACCATTCAGCAACTGAGCAGGACAGACATCCCCGTGTCAAAAAAACAGTCAGTCCTGTATATCACAGGGTTGCTTTTCATCAGAAGGGATTTTCTTCAATAGCTTACCTCATTCCCTCAGATCTTATAAATATGAGTCAGATTATGAAGCATGCAGAACATAGCACAAAAAAGCATTTTCTAGGTTAAAAAGAAGTATGAATCTGCCTGATCTCTGCACAAGTCCAAGAATAAGTGGGAGCTCCTACTGGGAACTTCTGTGCTGTATTTTCAAGTCAGTTTGCGATCGTATACTCTAAAATTACAGAAAAATCAGCAGAGTAAAGAAACTTGCCTCTCCCTTGCAAACTTGCTCTTTTGGAGTTGTCTGGCATTTTGAGTACTTTATGCCTGGAGGTGTAAGACCTACAGCTTGCTCCTTGCTAAGCAAACCTGAGCTCCTAAGAAGAACACAGTAGTGAAAAGTTTTATTCTGTTCCCACTGAAAAGAGGGCTAAAATTGATACCAGATTTGAACAGGGGAGAACAGGACTTTCAGGTAGTGAAGCAGGTTGGTCCTGGCTGCCTTCAGGAGCTACCAACCTGCAACCTGTTCCTCTTAGAAATCCTGAAATCGCCTAGCTTAAACATACCATTCTATGTCTCCTCTTCACCTTTACTGCAGTGAAAACACATTATTTTTTGAAAGAACCCTAAGCATCAAATACCCTTTCGCAGACACTTTACAATACAAGGCAGCAAATCAATGAGCTTGAAGACAAAAAAGTACTTCACCACGCTCAAAATTCTCTTTAGGCAAAGTACGTCAAGGCTTCAGCCTCTTGCTACAGCGGTGGCTCACAGCATCCACGATCCATCACCGCTCACCTTGTTACCAAATGCAGTAGGCATGTGCATCTCCTCTATCAACCTTTATTTGGGGGTGTCCAATTGAGTTTGATTGTCAAGGAAATCTATAGTAGTTTTACTATTGCAATAATGTAATAAAGTGCTAATATTTAGTAGTGAAAAATATTCCCCTTGTTGGTTATGCTTCTCTGTGAACTTTTACACAGCATAATAGAAAGAACCCTTCTAGTTAAGAAAAATGTATGTTTAATATAGATTACACAGTTTTCTGTTTTTTTGCACAGTAAGCTCAGTAGAACAATATAGTAATGCAGGGATACAGTGTACTATAGTATTAAACATTATTTTGTAATAATTTCCATGTCAAATATAATTATTAATTTATAGATATAAATAGAACAAGAATCTGCATTGTGCCTTTCTGTGAAAGATATCCATTTATACTGAAGAGAGTTCATGTTAGTAAAACCTTTAATGTATCATGAAATTAATAAATAATACGAAGCATAATGAAGGGGAGAAGAAAGGTGCAAACTTAAAAATCAGGTTTGTGGGAGCTTTACACATGCCAGACTTTAGGATTTTACTATTTTGTTAATCCTAGGTGAGCTCAGCCCACAAACTTCCAATGCTGTACCAATAAATCTGCCAGTACTACAATGGTGGACCCTTAATTGGTTCCAGATCTAATCTACATTTTTTCCCAAAATTTTATACTATATATGCTTGTTATACTTTAGCAAGTAGTAGGATGGTGGTGCAAGAAAGGTCAATTTAAAATCAGAGCTTGGATCCTGCTACCCACCTTTGTTTTAAGAAAAGAGAACTTTACTTCAGTGTTAATGTATTGTGTTTGTGTGGCAAGGTTTTGCTAGCAGACAGATTACAGGGGTGGCTTCTGCGAGAAGCTGCTAGAAGCTTCCCCCATGTCCGACAGAGCCCATGCCAGCCGGCTCCAAGATGGACCTGCTGCCGGGCAAGGCTGAGCCAATCAGTCATGGTGGTAGCGCCTCTGGGATAACATAGTTAAGAAGGGGAAAAAACCACCAGGAGCAATTGCAGTCAGAGAGGAGTGAGAAGATGTGAGAGGAACAACTCTGCGGACACCCAGGTCAGTGAAGGAGGGGCAGGAGGTGCTCCAGCTGCTGGAGCAGAGATCCCGCTGCAGCCTGTGAAGAAGAGCGTGGTGAGGCAGGCTGCTCCCCTGCAGCCCATGGAGGTTGATGGTGGAGCAGATATCCACCGGCAGCCTGTGGAGGACCCCATGCTGGGGCAAGCAGATGCCTGAAGGAGGCTGTGACCCTGTGGGAAGCCTGCGCTGGAGCACGCTCCTGGCAGGACCTGTGGCCCCGTGGGAGTCCCACGCTGGAGCAGTTTGTGAAGAACTGCAGCCTGTGGGAAGGACTCACGTTGGAGAAGTTTGTGGAGGACTGTGTCCTGTGGGAGGGACCCCATGCTGGAGCAGGGGAAGAGTTTGAGGAGGAAGGAGCAGCAGAGACAATGTGTGATGAACTCACCACACCCCCCATCCCTGTTCCCCTGTGCCGCTCAGAGGGGCAGAGGTAGAGAAATTGGAAGTGAAGTTGAGCCTGGGAAGAAGGGTGGGGTGGGGGGAAGATGTTTTAAGATTTGGGCTTATTTCTCATTACCCTACTCTGATTTGATTGGTAACAAATTAAACTAATTTGCCCAAGTTGAGTCTGTTTTGCCAGTGAGGGTAATTGCTGAGTGATCTCCCTGTTCTTATCCCATGAGCCTTTTTTATTTTCTCTCCCCTGTCCAGCTGAGGAGGGCAGTGATAGAGCGGCTTTGGTGGGCACCTGCCCTCCAGCCAGGGTCAACTCACCACATTCTGGCAGTGCAAGCCCCACAACTTAAAACAGGTGCTTTGGGGGAGAAGTTTCAAGATCGAGACTCACCTTCCTGGCTGACAACAGCCTGTAGTTACCCTGCTGTCTGCTTTCGATGGATAGCTTCCTCTCCTGCAGAATACCAGTCAAAAAGAGACCAGTGAAACTAAATGTACAAGTATCCAATACCTGGGATTGCAGAAATAGCTCTAGAAGGGCTCTGCAGAGCAAGTCTTTAAGTCTTCTGCTTCTTTCCAGATATTCGGAGGGGCAGAATTATCCACTCCAAACTCACCTGCTGTTTTTGAAACTATCACATTGATCTTGTGGCTGTTATTCAAAATGGGAGCTCCTTACTAGCTAGCCAGCCTGGAGCCTGTAGTGGAGAAAGTTTCCACACTGAGAAGGCTTCCGCAGGCACTGGACTTTGTCTTGGTCTATCCAAAATAGATCTGTTTTGATTTATTGCAGATTTGGTAGCATCTCTTCCCTCGGACTCTTTTGGTCTAAGCTTTTCCACCCTAGACAGACATGCAAACGATTGAGTCTAGAAAGAAACCACCCTTCTCACCTTCCTGCTGCTCAGAAAGAGCTTCTGGCAGCTGACACGTACATCAGCACTGAATCACCTGGACAGGATTTACTACCCCTTCTATATACAAGTGCTGGCCTTCACTGGACTAAGTAAATCCTGTAAAGCGAAATCCTGCAAAGCGAAATCCTGCCTCATTAGCTTTCTGAAGTTGTACAAGGTATCTATATATCAAAGATATATTTTGTTCAGGTTTTCAGCAAACCTCTGACAAGATGCCTAGCAGAATGCTACTGAAGAAAAGAAGTTGCCATGGGACTGATGCTTTATAAATTGAAAGCTGCCTACAGGTTAGGGAGCGGAGGGATTCATTGTCACTTTTCAGGATGAAGAAGAGTAAGCAGTAGAGTCTCTTTGGGAATGAGTTTTATTTAAGATCTTCATCAATGACCAAAAGAAGGGGTACAGAAATATGTCTCAGTTTACAGATGATACTGAACTCCTTCAGAGAGTCAAATGACGCACGCGCACGTGGCAAGGAGCCCTAGAAAGGCAATGTATAGCTGAGCGAGTGCAATAAAAAGAGGTAGATGAGCACCTGTGTAGATATATAGTGCATCTAGGGAGAATAATCTAGGCCGGGCTTACACAGTGCTGAAATGAAAACTGGCAGCTGCAGCTCAGGAAAGAGACTTGGAGGTCTCTGAACTCATCCGTTCAAAATGCAACAGCAGCCAAAAATACCAAGAAAATTTTGGGTGTTCTCAGAAAGGATGGTAAGAACCAAAAAATGTAAAACCTTACTGCATCTGCATCTTGAACACTGTGTACAATCCTATTTCCACATTTTAAGAAGGACATAGGGAAATTAGAGAAAATGCAGAGAAAAGCAACTAAGATGATTAAAGGGATGGAGCAGCTGCCTTTACAAGGAATCAGAAAAAGCTGGGACTTTTCATGATTTTATCCCTCCCCCAGACTGAATGGGATATGGTCAAGGTTTATAAAATCGTGAAGGCAAATACAGAATTGTTATTTGCCAAGTCCTGTGGTGTCCTATGGGCAACTGAAACTAGTTGGAGAGCAGCTTAAAACCTGCAAAAGAAAGTCCCTTTTTTAATACCACAGGTCACTACCTGCTCCACCTTCTGGAACCTGCTGTTACAGGAGGCTGTGGAAGTCCACAGTACCAGCAAGTTAAAAAAGCCCAAAGCAGACAAATTCCAGGGCAGCAGGCCCATAAACAGCCACTGGCCAGAAGAGTCAGGAATGTGCTCGCTCGGTGCGGCGGTGGGTGCTGGAGTAATATGAGGAGGATGGACTGCAGGCAGGCAGGATCGTGAGGTGTCCCTCCCCAAACAGCATTTCCTATAGCCACTGCTGGAGACAAAATGGACGATTAGTTTGACCCAAAAGGCCAGTTTCTGTGTTGTCATGAAAATAAGACCCTGTGCTCCTTTGCTAGAGCTTAAAGCTGCCATTTCAGAGTTATTTCCACCCATTTAATTTTGATTGCATCTCAGTAGGCAGTAAATGGTGCAGGGTATTTCTCAACTGAAAGAACTGTGTGGTAATTATCAATGGCAGGTATTTTTTTGTTGTTGTTTTGACTGTGTCTTTTTTTCGGTGGAGTTAGGGAAAATACAGGGCTTTGCAAAAATGAAAGGATGTGAACAAACAGCGTTCAATAGATATGCATCTTCTGTATAAATCTATAGAACTTTAAAGTGATGTAAATCCAGTCAAATAAAAAGTACGTTGAGCAAAGAGAATGAGTTAGGCAGGCAAAAAACAAATTTTATTTTTAATGAACATATTTTTAGGGCTTTGTTCTCTTACAGTCATTAAAATTTCTGGATCAGAGTCCAATTTATACAGCTGAATGTTGTTCCCAGGTTTTCTGACGGTGTGACTGTTGTACTTTGCATGGTGAGCAAATGATTTTTCTCAGGAATGAGGAGTTGCTGTAATGAAGGTATCAGAAGCTGGGCCTAAATAATTAAAGAAGGATCAGAAGTCCCGGAGGCTGTATAACCCCCTCTGCCAAACTGGCAGAGATTCCCTCTCACTTTGAGGATTTCATAAGGATCAAACACTGTACACTCTCCTTACCCAACCTTTTTTGCTGTACTTGTTTGTCTTTCCCTGTCCATCTTGTTCTAAATACCCTGCACAGCAGAGTGCTGCTTCACTTTTCACTATTTCTCATCATTCTTTCTCCGAGCTCAGAGAAAAAGGTGAACATTGAGGAGCTATCCACCACCCCTCTCCAGAAGGTGGGTTTATGTTGCAGAAAATACCAACAAAATACTAGTTTTGTATATTGCTAGCTGTTCCAAGGCATGCTTATGGCTACTGATTTATATTCGTCATGTATCACAATATCTCAAGACAATTATCAGGTCGCAGTTTTGATATCCATTTGCTGTGTCACAATGCAGAGGGAAGAATGCCAAATCACATCGCTGGAATTGTGCTATATTTGAGCAAAAGGTAGAAATGGGGTGTCCACTCTTATTTTTTTTCTTTTTTTTTTTTTCCCCGTGGAGAGTAGGAGAGCAAATAGCTAATCAAGGAGGGGGGGGGGGGGGGGGGGGGGAAATTTCACAGACTGGTTATGTGGCATTTGAATTAATGCATGGCAATTTGCTCTGCATATAATTTACAGTCTGTATGTCCCTATATATAACAGCAATAGTAAGAAACAAAATCAGTTATTCTCTTACTGCTTTTAAATTTAATTTGCTGTTGCTTGCATCTGCCTTAACTTGACTTGCTCTATTGTAGCCACACACAAGGAAAAAAAAAACAAAAACCCACTTTGCTATAATTAAGGATGGGAATTTGTTTTTGTTTGGAGGTGCTCTAAAATCCACTGCTTATTTCAAACACTGTGAAATTCAGTGTTAGTGTTGAAATCTGGGATAAGATGAGCTGGAGATTGTTGAAGAACAATCCCTCAAGGCAGAAACTTTTTTGTTTTCTTGTTCTTATAACACATTGCTGACATTGGTTCTTATATAGGTTCTTATAACGCATTGCTAACATTGTCCCTGGACAATTAAATCATAATTCTGATCATGCCTGATTGATCTCAGTTGCTTGACATTTCCCATTGCTAGCACAGAGGGCTCACTACCCAGCATGAAGTAAGGAATCAAAATTTGAAAGCCAGTGTTCTCTAAAACCAGGCTAAACTCCCACAGCACTCCCCACATCTCGCACTGAACTCAGCTGCAGCAACTGCAGCCGTTCTCTGCGCCTATTTTCACTTTCAAGAGGGACTCAGTAAAGGCTGCTGGGATGCACAGCTTAACTCCTCCATTCTGTTTTCAGTGGTTTTTCTGCTCTAGATGTTCTGGAAGTATAATCATAAATCTTCCTCTGTCACCAGCCCAAATAAATCATGGCATTGCCATGAAACAGGAGAGAGAATACAGTTAAGCTGTCCGGGAGCAAATCCAGACACAAAATAACGGCACCTCTAGTGCTGTAGAGGCCAAAAGGTTTATCCCTCACATCCTTTGCTCACAAATGCCCTTGGGATCAGAACTGACAAATACCCTTCTTGGTATCCCCCAGGTGACAATTCAATAGCATCCAGTATTTAAATCACCTTTGAAGGCTCACTAACCTTCAGACTCAGGTATGACTGACAATATCCATAGCAGAGGCTGCATCCCTTAAACCATCATTGCAGAGACCTGAGTTAGCTTACTGAAGTCAAGTGGTGAACGTCTCCCCCCACGCACTTTCTGAGCTTCCTCCAGCTTTTGCATCCCCAGCAGTACTGGCATAGTGCGTTAGGAAGCTGTCAGGAGCGCATGCTTTTACATCCATGACGACACTATGCGGAGGAGGTGGCTGGCTCTTGGGCAACATCTACTCACGGATTCAGTAGGTCATACAGGGTGTCAGTGGGTTGGTTACATCTCTCTGTTCCCTATCTAATCTTGATTCAGTCCACAGCGGCAATCCCAGCTTGAAACCTAAGGAAAGATCAGTAAAGCCATATTATCCTTACAATCAGTTTGAAACGTGATTCTCCCTTCTCTTCTCTCTGCATGAGCCCTGAGCCCCAGTCTTCTCAGTCTGTCAATATATATCCATTGTACAGCCATCCGCATGTTCCTTCCTTTGATTTCTTTTTGTCTTCTCCTCTACTGCAGCTGTCTTTTACCATTCTTGCTTTATCTTTAAATGACTGAAGAAATACACAGGCTTTTTTCAAACAGCACAGATTTTTACACAGCTGTAACATAATGTAGCTCTTTACAGCTGATCTACTCCCCTCATAAGGTAAGATACTCTAGGCGTCTTGGAAAAAGAAAAAAAAGATGCATCTAAAATAGCTTTTGTGGATATAGAGGGGGGAGATAAATAGTTCTGTCATAAAGGACTACTAACCGAGGCAGCTGTGATTGACGAGAGCGTTCAGAAGCAAACCCTATGAGATAGACAGGTTGCATACATGCACATACGTGAAATGGTTATGTCTTTTTTTCCCAGTTCTTTTTGCTTTTAAACTGAAGGGAAAAGCTGAAATATGGAAAGTTGAAATTTAGACAGAGGCAGAGGCAGCTTTGCCAATTCTTGTAATGTTATCGCAAGTATCACAACTGTTAATGCTTTCTCTTCAAGCCCCAAATGCTAGCAGCAAGAAATCGCAGAGAAACATTCATTTCTGAGTACATTTTGAGGCCTTCTGATCTCATGGAAAGGTTTGAAGCTGCTTCACAAATGTAGCCTAAAGAGTAAAATAGAAAGAAAAAATGCAAGGCTTAAAAACTTACGGCTTTTAAACAAGGCTGATGTTTTTCCAGCCACATGGATTTTGAAGATGGGATTGGCAATACTGTGCATCATAGCTTTAATCCAGTTGAAGAAAACAGACCTGTTAGGTGTACTGCTTAAAACCCAGGAAAGTGCTGTCCTGACTAAGAGTTACCTTAATCTTTTATATTCAAGTGTCATCCTGATTCAAGACCTTTCTGTGTTTACCATCTGAGCAAGACTTTAAAAGAAGCTATTTACTTTGCAAAATTAGACTAAATTATGTAGGCAGAATTCATGCCGGTGCTGAGATTTTATCCACCAACTTCAAACCTAGAAAAAAAATTTTACTCCTAAATTGGAAACTCCTGAAAATTCAGCTTATAATGATAATGTTGCACAAAAATCTTTCTCTCTTAATAATCTTTCATTGCTGTTACTAATAACTTTACTGTGATATTAATTTTTCTGACTTTAGAAGAAAGCAATTTATTTCCAATAATTTATGCAGTGGCTAAAGCATGTTTATTACCATGCAGTAGACAGGTCTGAAATATGTCAGTGAGCATATTTTCCAAACCATCTGTAAACACTTCACTGATAGAAAATGGCACAATTTTAAACCATCTTCCTAAATTACTGCAGAGTGCAGCTTTCACATTAAAATACAGAGCATATTTTTAGACTTTGTCAAGACTGCACCTCGGCGTAGGCCAGACAAACTGAAAGACCCATCTCGTATAGATTGTTGTTGAAGTTCACTGCATCTATGATGGGTCAGGATTATTAGGACTTCCAAGAAGCACACAGATTTCGTATGTGAACAGCCCCCAATCGATACCCCAGGAAAGCTGCCAGTCAACTACTGCTGCCCTCAGCTGCTTCTGGGCAGGGGTTCTCCTGTCTGCAGTTTGAGAGGCATTAACCATTCAGTTGGGCCATTTCCCAAATTCTTCTTTCAGGATGCCTTTCGCATCAGCTGTGAAATAAATGTTCTACAAACTGCCATGCAGTGCACTAGTCTTCCTTTGAAGGATGACTCCTGGCTGCTCCTCAGGCTCTCAGTGGACATGAAGTCTACTTTATTCTTGGACACTGACCACTTGTAAGCCACGCTTTTGGGATAACACCTTACCCCTTGTTCTACAACTCTTCCCAAGTGTCATCCTCCCGATTGCAATGTTTCTGATTAAAGACAGTCATATCTGTAGTTCGTTTCAGCAGTGATGAAGGCTGCTAAAGGAGGCATATGCTGAGATAAATGCTGGTAATAGAGGTTCTCTGCATTTACATTAACAGACCTCCCCAGACGTGCACCTTATCCCTCCCCAATAAATGTCTGTGAACCTGGACATTTGAAATAGGCTCAGACTGATACCTCACTTGTAGCTAGCAGCAGTGAGCTATGTGGGATATGATTATTTCTTTTATATTTGTGCTTGTCCTTCCAGCCTTTGGGAGACATTATGTTTGTTGGAGGCTAGGCTTGCCCTTACGGACTCAACAAGACCATTTTTGCCCCTTTCAGAAATGAAGATTTTTGGCAGTACTTTAT
Organism: Balearica regulorum gibbericeps; assembly: GCF_011004875.1. Lineage (NCBI taxonomy): Eukaryota > Metazoa > Chordata > Aves > Gruiformes > Gruidae > Balearica > Balearica regulorum. The sequence goes on along the minus strand of NC_046187.1, from coordinate 35,092,413 downwards.
ATTTCTTTGTTATATGGAGGTGATCAACATCTATAAAAATGGAGACAGAAACAATTCCCCCAGACTGGGCAACATATCAGAAGTCTTTATTGCACTTTATGGTGTCTGAGAAGAATGATTCATATCAAAATCAAAATGACTCTCAGAAGAATGAAAATAGCTTAGTTCATTTTTGCACAGAAAAAAACAAAATCAAATAAATGATAACTGTTAAGCATAACATTGTAATTGCCTGTCTAGTAGTCTGTATTCAGGGTGTACTCCCACTGGCTTAACTTTATTTGTCATGAAATTCATTTAACAGGTCTTTAATCGCAAAAATGCTTTAGATACCAGAGGACACATGTCAGGAGATAGTGGTGGCCTCTTAAAAGAAGATTGTACAAAGATGTGATAAAAGTCCAAGAGAAATGAGTAATTTCAAGGGAAATCAAGAGTGGCATTTGTCTGACACTAGAATTAACTATAAATAAAAAGGAATGCAAACAACATAAATGAACCCTAATTTCCTAAACATATGACTCAAATAGTTCATTAAATACAAAACCATACTGTATATTTATTCTGTGCGTATTTGGATGTGTATGTATGAAAATTATGCGGTAGCTGGAAAATAATAGAACTGCTGCTTGAATAGTAATACTTTTACTCTACTTTATTATTCTTTTTAAAAGATGTGTATTTCTTCAAGTCACCATTTAAGTCCACACTTTTTTAACATTTCATAGCTGTGAAGCAAACTTTGAAACACTGATATTTCTGATTTCTTGAGCTGGCCCTAAAGACCATTGAGATTGTAGTAGACTGTGTGGAGCACATTAAAGAACAGCTTCTCTGGGCCTTATCCTAAAGGAAATGGAAGTCCTTGGAGCTCTTTACATTGATTTACAGGGAGAATAAGTCTGGAAATGAGTATCATTAATATTAAGGAATAATAGAATGAAATAAACAGCAATAATTATGCATGATTACTTAATATAGTTCAGTAATTCACCTATATGGGGTTATGCTATACCTTTGTTTCTTAAACTATACCCCTTACACCATGTTCACCCTTTTATTGCAGGGCTAGAACAGTAGGGAGAACAGCTTAAGAGTCACTGATCACTGCTTCCAGAGGACCACTGCATTGCAGTAAGAGATGTTAAACTACTTTAAGGGACATCATTTCAGGGCCTCATAATGCGTTTTTATAATTACAAGTGTACCTATTGTGAGGCTCTGATAACAAGTGAGTGTCGCAAACACCCGTCTTGACATGGACAGGGACGGGCTGATGATGACCAGGGAGTGTTGAACAAGGACGGAGCCTGCAGAGGCAGGATAACGTCTTGTGAGACCACTCCTCTGTTCCTAAAACACGTAAACAATGACCATCTGTGCTCTGTGCGCCATGTGCCTGTGACAGATCACCACTCACTTGGTCAGCCCTGAAGTGGGGGGGGCAGTGAGTCCCCCGGACCCCCACAACCCACCGACTCATTTCTAGAACATTTCTGAACATTCCTGAGCACACACTGCGCCTGCTCAGTGATGACAGACCCCCGCCTATGGGGCGGGCACATCGGGTTATAAAAAGTGGAAACATAAGTTTTCGGCGTGCGCCCACCATCTGAAGACTACAACTACAAGCAGAGAACATCGCTGGATCCAAGGGTGGTGATATCTTTTCTCTCTCTCTCTCTCTTTTCTTTCTCTCTTTCTTTTCCTCTCTATCACTCTCTTTGTAACTTAATTTTCGGCACATTAAGGTAATATTGTCACACATTTTGCTAAATGCTTACCTTTCATAGTTCTGCTAAATTTTGAGCATTGTTATGACCTTTGCCAAACCTCTATCTTTTATAGTTCCACTGAATTTTAAGTAAATTTATAGTTGGTTTGAACCTCTGAAGTAATTGTCGTTACTTCTCATTACCGCACAGAGAATTAAAAAGTTAACCTCACCCTCACCCCCTGAGTGGGACGGGACACCTATATACACATCATGTGCAGAGAACAAAATATTTCTAATTCATATGAAAACTCAGATTTTCTGAGGTCAAAATGCAGTTAGATAGCTCCACTGCTCAATTAATGCATGTTGTTCTGGAAACATTTCCAGAGCAGAATTCCTCATCCAGACAAAAATCAGGCCTCTGCCTTGCCTGGAGTAACAGAAAGCCGTTCACCAGACTACAGAGCAGGAGATTCAATTGTTCCAACCCAAAAAAGTGAAGATGAGAGAAGGGAGAGCAATGGGTCGGTTGACTTGAAGGAAATACGTGCCCCGCCTATGGCACATAACACCGAACAGCTGCCTGTGGCGAGGATTGTGATCCATAAATTGTTATTACATCCAGTGGTCCTAACAGTGACCACTGTCAGTTTCTATTTAAGCGTACTGCATCGACCCACAGGTCTAAAGGTTTGATTGTCCCTCTGTAAAGAGTGAGCGATTCGCCGGCCTTTGGCAGTCTGCAATACAGAAAAAATTCTGTTATGCACTTGCAGTTAGTCTTCATGGCAGAGAATTTGTATTTAGGGATTCAGATTTATAGGCTTTCTAAATGCACGTTAGAGTAATTTGAAAGGTTATCATCCCCAGCTGCCTGTCCTTTCTCACTGCCAGAGGTTATTGCTCCTACAGCAGAGACAATTGAACGGCTGGCACATCATGTGCACTGTTCATGGCCTGGCGCATCGGTTTCAGCTGACATTATTAACTGGCTGGGTTCTGAGCGTAGGTGGCAGAGTGCCTTGACTGATCATCCCTTCTGGACATAGCCGCAGTGGTTAAAGTGCTTATCAGTTCCCACAGGCGATAACAAAATCCCACGGGTACTGAGGACAAGGTACTAAATCCCACCCATGCAGGGTGCTGAGGGTTGCTAGAAAGCACTGTTTCCCACGCTGCACGTCTCACTTTTTTGGAAGGGGGCAGGAGAAAGAAGCAAGTGGTCAGCACAGTCAGATAACCCTGGTAATCGGGAGAGGACTAGACATACCCAGATTTAGTGGGCCTATGAAAAAACTTTCCTGTTGGGAGTTCAGGCAGCCAAAGTGCTAAAACTGGCCATTTGGGAAAAAGCCTGGAGAGGATTTGGAAAACTCAGTAATATGCGCTACAAAGCCAATCTTTTCAACAGTGCAGTGACCTGTAGGAGCCACGCTGTGCACCTAGAAGAAAATCCCAGGAGGCACCAAGTCAACCAAAAATCAGAAAGAAGTTGCGGTGAGGGACAAGTTCTAACTGGGAATCCCTCCCAGGACAGCCGCTTTCCTGCCCTCACTGTGGAGCCCAGGAGCATCGCAGCCTGGAACACAACGTTCGTGTATTCACTTGAGTGAAGAGGAATGCAGCTTCAACACCTGTTCCAGTTCTGCAGGGAAAGGGACGGAACAGTTGTCTCCTACATGCCAAAAGGACTAGGTCACCTCAGAAGTGTGCTATTGTGGGAGGTATACATCCCTTCTCTTTTGTCTGAACAATGTGCGGCCTGAGAATGACTAGTGTAACATATTTTTGGGTATCTAGTTTGTGAATACATCTGGATCTCCTTGGCACACACAGACGTTTGTGAATGCCAGACAGCAAGAGGCACTAAGGGACCGTTATGTATGCAAATCAGCAGAATTTAAGCACCCTGGGGGTGAGAAAGCAGTTACTCAGAATTTCTGAAGTTTCTAATAGCAATTTAATTTTGAAAGTAGACACCTTAATTTGCAAGTAGGATGTAGGTTCCTTGGTGTATTTGGCCTTTTTGATCTGGACATATTTAAAAATGCATCAGTAAATCAGTGGGAGTTAGGGGCTTTGCTGTCTTATGTGCCAATTTCCATCCGTAAGTGTCTGAATACCTTTCTAAGTCTGGGCCACAGTGAGTTCTTTGAACCACACTAAAGTGTGAAGCTTTTCCACAGACAGAAATGACCTAACATGGAGGAAAAAATAGTGTTAAGCAACATCAGAAAGACCCTTTGAGATGGGTATTCCTGCACAGAAAATAAAATTGTAGAAGCTATCAAGGCATTGTTAATTATATTCAACCCATTAAGCACAAGCATCATACAGAGAAAAATCATTTAGGATTGACAGGTTTTTGTATTGCCATCCTTAGGCTTACCCCATGTTTAGAGTAACTCCCATTGATTTCTGTTGACATTAATGGCCCATTAACAGTTACATTCAGTGGCTGGCAGACTGCTCTTTGCCTACGCCAATCCCCAGCTCCTGCTCGTGAAGCGCTCGTGTTCTCTGGATGTTGCTGCTAAAGCAAGGGCCAGAGTGGGGCAGCAGCAACTGCACCAGAACTAGCCATTCCCAGCGGAAGCTGGTGTCACTGCCACAGCTTTGTCTTTGGGGATGATGGCAGCGAAAGTCCCATTCTCTGGTCTCCATCATCTGGCAGCCCAGCCTGGCTCCATCCCTTCGTCCAGCCCAGGAGGTGCAGCAGATGGAGGAGGGCCCGGCTGCAGCGTCTTGCAGGAGTGGAGGGTGGAGGTGTGTGGCTGCATGGGGCCAGGTGCCAGGATGAGGGTGAGTGAGGAGTGCGGCTTCTGAGTTTAGGAAAGAGGGGAAGTGGACAGGGATCCCAAGAAAAGAGGCATGGTGAAACATGGGTGAGGACGGGAGGCTTCCACAGCTCCCTGAAACCTTGCCTTCATCCCACTCGGAGCTCTTCAAACTTCATTGACCCCTACTTACCCTCATTCCTTTCCTCCGAGAAGCTGAAATCTCCGCTGACCCTTTCCACACGTACCCCTGAGCCATTAGTGATCTCCTCCCGTCTCTCAAACCCATCCCTCCTCTCCACCCTAGCCCCTCCGCTCCCTCTTCACCACAGCCCCCACAGTCCTCATGTAGCACCTGCCCAGCCCCTCCTCACCACCCTGGTGGCCTTTCCTATCCAAGGGCCCCGGGGCTGTCAGTCTTGTGTACAGCAAGAGTGGGATTAACCATACCCTTGCAATAGATGTAAGTTCTTTGAAATTAACCATCCCATTTTGATGAAAATTCTGATTAACAAAGTGCCCGTGTATATTTTAGATAGGAATATATTCGATTTTTGAATACCTATCTCATTCTAGTAAATGTTAGCTTTGCTTCAAATAATGTCAGCTTTTTGAGGCAGTGGAAGAGGTTACTGATTAGAAAGAGAGTTTGGCCCAGGGTCAGATGCAGTGCAGTACCCAAGTAAAGATAACTACACACAGCATAGCGAGTGTAAATAACACCAAGGCAGAATAAATAACTAGAGAATAAGTCAGTGGAAACTGAAATTAATAGAGAGAAAAATAGAGAAAATATAGAAATATAGCAGAAAATAGAACTTTTTCGCTGCTTTCTATTGTAATAGCCTCGCTAGAAATGCATAAATTGATTCCATTTATAAACTCTTAAATCCCCTGCTCCAGATGAGAAAGAGCAACAATGTAAAATTCATGGTATTTGTGACTGGCCTTTATCGACAAAGAGTAAACAGCCATGACTTCTAATAGAGCTTCTGCTGCTGGTTTAACATCTCCACAAGAGGCTCATGCTAGGACTTCAGACTGCACAATAAATACGTCACAGAAGCTTAAGCGTCTCTTGACATAAAGTGATTATTATATATCCTCATCTTATTGGTCTCCCAGCTATTCACATTCAGGCTTTGAAGTATCTGCTTTTATTCCAGCCCTACCATCCTTTTTTTGCTCTTCTGAAGTTGCATAGAAGTTGTTCAGGAAATCGGCACCAGCGTCTCTGTGACTGATATGTAAATCAAAAACGAGTGGGAAAATTGTAACAAGCCCTTAGGGAGACGGAGGGGTTCTTTATGGCACTTCCTCGATGCTCAGGCTGAGAGGAGCTCTTTCTGAGGCTATCAGTTAGGAAGGAGTGAATAACTGAAGTTATTAGCATCGGAGTCATTCACTTCAGGACTGTTATTTCAGCTCTTATTTAGGCTGGTAGTTACTGAGACTCGTTAGCAGCACAGCAAAGCTCTCCTGCTCTCCGTCCGTTTCTGTCGAATTAGGGCTCAGAGAACACTACCCCTAGCATGGGCTGTCTTGTCAAAGAGGCCTCTTGTGAAGATTAAAGAGCTTGATGTCTCTAGATGTCAGCCAAAGATCTCCTAAAGGTGTCCTCGGGCATCCTGGGCTCTGTTTGCAGGTGAGCATAAGCAAGAACTCTAACATAACAAGAGTCATACTTATTTATGCTCACCTACAAACAGTTTTCCCAGATGCTGAGATTAATTTGCTCTGCTTTGCTAAGAGACTAACAGTGGCGTGAGCTCTGCTGGAGAAATAATGAAGTGAAAAATAAAAATCAACAACAATTACACTAATGAACGGTTATATAAAACCTATTCATTAAAAAGCAGGAAATGAAAGGGATTATAACTCTGCAAGAATTTTAAATATGGGAAAGGTAATACAGTGGATAGCTAGATCTGTTATTACCTCACAAACAATACCCTACTTGGGAGGAAAATCAGAAAACCAAAATTTTCCTCCCAAAATTGTACCTACAGCAGAACAAAGATTGAATTAGGGCTGCATAAAAGAGGTTTTACGAGACATTTTAATCTTTTTTCCCCCCTCCAAAGAATTACTGAAAAATAGGGGTTGACAGGTTTCCCATCCAGCCACTCATCTTAGAAAATGGCACCTGCTCTGTACATATTGCCACAAGTACGGAATGGAAGATTATGGGGGAGTCCAGGCCAGCAGTAAGCAACAAAGAAGAGGAAATTAGAACATTTTTATTTCAACCACTTAAAGAAATCAAGCTTTATCATTGCAGTCACAGATTGATATATAGTTATTTAAAATCAGGAAAATTGCTTATTAAAAGAACAAAAATAGTGGAGGCAATGATGTGAAAATTGAAAATGCCTTTGTTTGCAGGTGTCTGTTTTATTTTTATCCCACTTTTATTTGTACCTTCTTCAGTAGAAAGAACAAAAAGCAAAACCAAACCAAACCCAACCCAGAACTGAAAGAAAAAAAAGAAAAGGTATTTGAATCTGCCATGAGTTAAGGGCCTGACTGAAATTCTAATGAACAAAATTAAAAATACTGAGTTTATTAAGATGGATTACTTGTCAACCAACCACAAAAAGTCTCTGCCATTCACCTCAACGGTAGCCAAGCACCATGCAGGTAACTTTATAGTTTTCTGCAACAGCAGCAACAAAAATTGAAAGTAGGGAAATGAACAAAACTGAAACTGAATATTTGTTTGCCCATATTTGCTTCTTTTTGCAATATAGTTACCAATTACTAGAGGGCAACCTGACTTTCCTATCAGCACAGATTCACTATTACTTCCTTGCTTTTTTAATCAGTAATTATAACAAATCCCTAATAAACTTTCAAATCATCATTATTACATTCATGAATAGTATCTGAAAGTAAAAATATGACAACAGTACCTTTGTGTTGAGATTATTTTTCTTACCAGCTTTGAAGTTGGTTCCTGTCTGAAGCCCTGCGTCCAATTATGTTAGATCATTAAAAAGCAAATTACCCTGACATTTTGTTTTAATAGCTTGACTTTGCTTTGGCCAAACATGAAATGCTGAACTTCCAGGGTATGAACTTTCCCCACCAGTGTATGTTTTGGGAACACTGGGCTGAAGAGTGAAAGAGAGGAAAAAACTGTTGAATCAATACCAGATTAATAGCCCCTTACTGAATGAATCACATGCTTTCTTAGATGCAAGGAGGGAAGAAAAATCTTGCCCTAATCTATATTCTGATATTTGTAAACATATAAATTATTCACAGCTTAATCTGGGCCTCTTTCTTGTTCAGACAATAAGCGTAAAGATTCCTATCTTCAGGATACTCAGGCTTTGTGAACCCAGGGGTGTGTTACTCCAAGCTATGTAAAAGAAGATGCATTTAGCTTAACAGAAGGAAATACTTCACATGCAATTTTAGTAAAATCCTAGATATATTTCATAGAATCATAGAAAGGTTTGGGTTGGATAGGACCTCAAAGATCATCTAGTTCCAACCCCCCTGCCATGGGCAGGAACACCCTCCACTAGACCAGGTTGCCCAAAGCCCCATCCAACCTGGCCTTGAACACTTCCAGGGATGGGGCCTCCACAACTTCTCTGGAAAACCTGTTCCAGTGCCTCACCACCCTCACAGTAAAGAATTTCTTTCTAACATCTAAATCGACCCTCCTTCAGCTTATTTGGATGTCAACTCCTTTTAGCTCAGAAACCATAATCAGAACTCAGAAATAATCCAGAAGAGAGAGAACAGGATGATCCAATGAGTAAGAAATTATGCCTCAAAGAGAGATTGAAGGAACTAATGTCTTTTGTCTAAAGGAACAAATGAAGATGGGTATTTGTCCAGGTGACATCTCTAGCACATGAGATTATTGTAATATGAGTTGCAAGAGACTGAGAGGTTATATGTGCCCCAAGAGAAAGCGCTGTGTCTCTCCTTCCTAGTCATCTTGTCATGGCCACCGTCAAAGACAAGGTATTTGCTAGATGGATACCACCAAGGAAAAGAGGTAATCTTGTGTTGTTATGGGAGACTGAGTAGAACTTGCCCTTGCACACTGTGCTCATATTTTTAGAACCTTACAATCCACCACTTAGGAAGTATTTCAGAAAAACTGGTTATTGAAAGAGGGAGTGATGTATCAGGAAGGCTGAGAGAACTGAGAGGGGATTCTTATCAGCACTGTTGCCAGTAGGAGGAAAACAACAAGATTAGAGACCAAAGGCTTGTGGTTTGTTTATACACCTGAGATTTGGAGTCAAAGTACAGGCTGTTGCCCATAGTTTTATAAGACCTCTATTGCTAGAGGGCTAGATCACTCATTTTTATACCAGGCTATTTGAGGTAGTGTTTTGAAACATTCTCCATACATTTTTTTTTTTTTGGGGGGGGGGGGGGGAATGAGACATAACAAAGTATCACATTTGGTAGGATCCATATTAATTTTACAAATAATCAAATGTTATTTGAATTAATTTTAATTAATGAAATGGAGAATATTTCTGGGGGATTTTTGGTCAACAATATACATATATGAGGAAGAAGGATGTCCAAGAGTTCAGAATTTTGCAAAAACTCTAGAATTCCCCCTGGAAGCAAACTGAAAGCTGCAAACAATTTTCTCTGTACTTTCAGAATGGATTTTTCAATTGAAATGTAATAGTATATGCTAGGAAATGACCGGAGAATAATATTTACCTGTGCATAGACCAACACAGAGAAACCAGTGAGCAGGAGACAGTGCAAATTGTCAACATTCTAAAAATACAGGCATGTATTTAGTACAAGTGCTGAGCCCCCTACATCAGATCAAGGAAATTATATGAAACCCTGCTCTTACACACCATGGGAAAGTGGAGTCAGGAAATCTTCATACAATGTGTTTCTTCAGTGAGGGAGCGAAGTAGCGCAAACAGCGTTCTCAGAGAAGAGGCAAGAGTTCGGCTGTGTGATTTAAGTGTGCTGCTCTGTGGGAAATGTAAAAACTATGCTTTAAAAATATGAAATAAAATAAAGGCCAGAGAATTATATCCCCTTAGCCAAGCTTCCAAAAATATTTATGGAACTAAAACTCTCAAGAGCATAAAGCAATTCATACTATGTTAATGTTTGTACTGGGAACTTTCCATTAGTAAAATATATTTACTAATAAATATTAGAGGGAATAATCATATCCATCCATCTGCTTAGTGGCTGTTCAACCACAGAAGCTGCTACATGTCAATTATTAATCCTCCTAGGGATAGAAAACCTTTTTTTTTTCTGGAGGGCTACTTTTCTGTTTATTTTTTTCTTTTTTCCCCCCTGCTATTTAAAAATCATCTTTTTCTTACAGATTTCTTGTAGATATTGACAGATACATTTTCGTCTCAGTAATGTGTTCTTTTTTCATACAGCTGTACCATCAGCCACGTTGCCATTTTCTAAAAGAATGATCAGGATACATGAACCAAATCTTCTTCAACTTATTGAAGTTCTTTTGAGACTCTTTACTTCAGCGCATTTTGTTGCAATGATGGCTGTTCCACTGATAGTTGTTAAGACATTTGAATAGTCATGCTGTTTCTATTTTTGTTGATCAGGTAGTGATCTTTCTGGTTTCTGGCACAGCAACAGACAGGAAAGCAACAAAGCTATTTATAAAATAAAAGTCAGAAGTGTCTAATTTATATACAACTAAAAAAAAAAAAAAAACACCAAAACCCCAAAAACCCAAAACAAACAAAAGACTGACCATGGCTGCTGGTACTGTTACTGAAAAGCTAATCAAGCAAGTGATGTGTAACATCAAAGAGAAATTAACTTCTGTGAAAGGGGGTCACTTTCTGGTGTTAACCACATTGAGAAATCATTGATTTTAGCTGGAATCAAGAAAGGTCACTTAGTTTTTTCTTGGTGCATGATGCTGCTTTTTACAGGTTGACTTCTGCCAGGATCACCTTCATTACTAATGACACTGTAATAGCATGGGAGAGTAAGTACATAGCATCGAAGAAAATCTTTGTAATAAACACAGGTACTAATTCAACTTACTGATCAGAGCTGGCATAGAGTAAAATCTAATTTAATCATGCCAATCACTGAGCATGACTCATCATGAGCAACTAACTTTTGCAAATGAACAAATAAACAGACAAAAAAATAAGCTTCTTTTACATTGCTTAAGTTATTTCAGAAAAATGAGGAAAACATCAATGATAAGATTACAAATTTTCATTTCAGTTTAGCTATTAAGTCTTTTTCAAAGGGTAGATAAATAGCACTAGGTATATAGCCTGTACAAAAGGTTTGCCTATACTATGTATCAGTGTTTCACTCTATCTTATTGCAATACTATTACCTACGAGTACCTGGAAAGCCAAGTGAATGAGAATCCCGTTGTGCTGGGCAATGCCATGCAAATGCACGTGCAGCAGGAGACAGTCTCTGTCGGAGGGACGCCACCCCTTCAATAGACAAAACTGAGAGCAGGGCCCAGGAGCGCCCGCACGAGGTTCCTATGCCCGCCCAGACCGGCCCTGGGGAAGCCAGCTGCAGCCAAGACTCCTTTCCCACCACGTTCCTCAAGCCCTGCCTGCAGAGCTGGCAAGGAGGTTGACATCAGCGTGGAGCTGCAGGGCATCAATTTGCAGAGATGCTGAGCGGTGCAGTTGCCTGGAGGGAGCTGGGTGGAGAGGATTAAAATAAGCATCTTTCTAGATTCGCACTCCAGGCCGTTATGAGGGTCCTCTGGGTTGTCAATGTTAAAAGCACAAGGTAGAAGTTCATGTCAAGTGCTTTAGACATCATAAACCTGGTCAAAATCTTTCATACATTTCTGGGAGTATTTCCAGTTGCTGTGGTAGGTTTTGCTTCAGGCTTTACTTGGAATGCTGTATGAGAGAAATATTTACAATCATCTCATTTTTTTATTCTTTACAAATATTTTACTTTCGAGTTCTTCTGCTTTGCTTTCATATCAAGACTCTCCTTTCAGGGTGCAGCTTGCAGCCTTCTCTGTCTTCTAAGAAGACCGAATGTTACTTGGACACCGAAAACATCTGAGGAAGTAGAAAGGGGCAGATTTTACTCTTGAGCGGGGCTGGTTTAGATCCTGCAGACAGAGTTGATTTGGGAAAGAGCCAGACCAGAATGCAACCTTAAATAAGAAATTCCTGCCACTGTAAAGCCATAAGCACACAAAACTTACATGCAGGCTGGACCTGTATGAGTATCTACGTATTTGAGAGACAGAACTGTAGATGGTTGACCTTATCTTCTGCATCCATTTCCCTGCTGTTTCCTTTGCCATAAGTATCTACTCTAGACCATAGATATGGAAAATGTTTGCTGAATCCTGAGCGCACAGAACAGCTAATGAACCAGTGAAGGTTTAAGTCTCTTACTTTGTGCTAGCTGGTTTATACGTTCTTAATGTACAACATGCAGCACTAAAGAAATATATAGAGGACTGTGTGTGGCTGCTTTCTTATTTAAAGGTAATCAGCACATTTTATTTTAGTAGGTGGAATAAACACATTTTATGGACATCTTCCTGTCAGTAGCATGCGGTATTTTTAATGCCATTAAGTAGTGTCCTTTTGTCCTTTCCAGGTGGAAAAGGACGGATCCCAGATTTCTGCTGAAGCAAGTGAAAACTAGACATAGGACTTGATTTATTACAAATTATAATTATTTCAAAGATATTTGAATATTAACAAATTCCTTTGTTTAAGGAAATTATGAAGCTACAGTACCAGAAAATTATCACAAATATATCATGTTACATATTCATACTTGTGATATATCATATTTCCAATGGCATGGAAGTTCCCACAAAAGCTTATGCAACTGCTGCTTTGCATTTCTTTCAGGCTTAAAACCTGTAGAACCTCTGAATGAAATTCTGGAAAAACACGAGGCTTCACCTGCTTCCATGTCAAAAGCAAAGAAATAAAATGCAAATGCATGGCAATTTCAAAGCACAATTACAAATTAGTCCCCTGCTGATCAGTTTCCATTGAAAAAATTGCCAAGAGTTGAGAATCTTTTCAGATATGATCTACATGTCAAGCCTGAAATGAGAACCAAAACCTGACAGATTTTGCCAAGTTTTGGCCTGATAACATTTACACTGCTTTGGTAGCTATATCGCTCGGATCTGAGAGCTTCATGCATTGAAGGAACCAAAGACTTCTAACCCTGCTCCCTCTGCTCTCTCTGAAGGTAGGGAAAGTGTTTGGGCTTTTTCCTCTGCATTTCTGTGAGCACTAGCTGTAGAACAGGAATCCAAATCCTGATTCAGACTTCTCCCAAATTTAGAAGTTTGGGAGCTACAGCCTTAGTTTCAGCACATTTGTTCTTTCAAATGCTCTGACACATCGGCTAAGCTTTTTCTTAAATGTAAATGCCCGGGAACACATCACGTACTGACGGCTCGTGCTGAAAGAAGCTCACTGCTTCACAGTCCACAGTTTCTGCAGCCCCTCAGCTGCAATGAGGAAAACCAAGATAATAATGATACTTGTATACCTGTTCAAATACCTTTATACTCCTTAAAATGTATGTGTTTATTAAAGGATAATTTTAGTATACGCCTGTTACAATTTATTGCTTATCACTTCACAGGTTGCAGTTCTCGGTTTGAAAGATTTACTAAGCAGAAAACATAAGGAAATAACAGGGAAAGTATTATGCAGTCCCAAGCTAGCAGATCATACGTGTCTGAAAAAATGTATATTTGCAATTTTCTCACCCTGAAAAGCTTTCTTCAGTCTTTATCATTTTTCAGGAGCCTGTCCTGTTTACCTGATGGAGAACTGCAGGATGATGCCCTCATGAAATAATATTTTCATCCAAAATAACTTGATTTTCTGTCTCTGTTGTGCTGTGTCTATTTGACAGTGATTCAAAGAGGTATTTGATAGGGCACTTTTGATGCTGCATGCCTCACCTCACCCATCTTTGACCCTAACACCTTTCAGTTCCACTTCTACAAATTAAACAAGGAGAACCCTCTCCTACCCTGCCAGGAGTGGGCCTTTTCTTTGCCATTGCAAAGTCATAATAACAATTTTGCAGAGACAGAGTAATAATTTAAAATGTTGTGAAATCTGGACGTTGCATAACATGTTCTGTCTCCAGATGGTGCAACTAAGTTGTCTGTAAACACTTTTCAGTATTGCTGGGGGAAGGGATGTGGTGAAGAAAAGCAAGGGCTCTGGGTATGAACTGGAATTTAAACCCCTGCTTACCATTAACTTCACAAGGGGAATCTTACTGTTCATTCCCAGGTCCATCATTTATGACTTATCACACGAGATAGGATATAAAATTATGAAGCGTTAAACTGTAGACAGAATTAGCTTTTTCACAAGATATTTCCTGCTACTGTAACACTTGGAGGATCCTACCTACCTTGTGCTGCAGAAGAGATCAAAGTGCTTCAGCATGCAGCAAGGTAAAGCAGGTCAGGAACTGTCTCTAGAGGATACACATCCATGTTTCTACTTCTGAAAAGTTAAGGTGTGTAGTAAAAGTCTGACTCCGTCACCGATCAGGGAAATTCTTTTTTTGCTTTGTTTTGTGGCTTTTTTAAGTCCATGGAATAAAGTTGGAGCTCATATTTTGAGCCCAGAAAAGCTGCAAATACTCTATGTGGTTCTTAACACACATAGGTTAAAGAACTTTGTTTTCATGTGAGCTAACGTCACTGTAGACAATAGCATCATTTTTCTCCTCCACTGCTTTCTAATATTGATGTCTTTAAACTAGCTCAACCTAGCTGTGGATAAGTATTAGTGAATGACAGCAGATTAATTATCATCATCCAACATGTAGGTGCAAAAGAAGCATGCAAGAACCAGAAGAAAAATATCCCTTCTCTGTGACCCCCACTTGAAATCATGTTTCTCCTCTTATCAGTCATAGTACCCTCTCCTCGATGCTCCTGAACTGCTGCTGCTGAGTGAGATATTCCCACAAATCGTTTCAGTTAGTGATTTCTCCAAAGTAATCTCATGTTGTCAGGAGCTGAATCAGTCTGATTATTTACTGTGGTAGATCAGCACTCTCGCAGGGTGTAGGTAAGGCAAGAGAAAATGCTGGCACTGAGTTATCCCCTTGAACCTGGTGGAAGTGAGGTGCCTGCTTCTGCAGCTCGTCCATTGGAGAAGTGAACGGGAACCTCAAATAGCCCCAAACCTGCTTCTGCCTTTGAGTAGAAAACATATTCAGCATGAATTGGTGCCTGTTGATCCTGTATTATGATCACTGATGTATCATTTCGTGTTTACCGTTAAATAGAGATCCCACCCCAGGCAAAGTAATGATGCAGCCAGAAGGGGAAAAAAATTACTGTTTTTTAAATCCCCCTCTTGTAAGTAGCTTGTCTAGAAAGTGTAAGGCCAGAAGTGTGCTTACCCTCATGGTGTTGCATTTAAATCGACCCTCGTCGTGAGTGACAGCTCTCCAGTCCTGTTTTCTGCTGCTGTGACTGCACTTCATTTTATCTGTGGAAAACTCTAGGCATTTACATTAGGAGGTACCTGACCTGACTCTCAATCCCCTGCAAGTTGCTATTGTGCATTAAATCCAGGGGCTGAGACTCCTCCGAAATTCTCAGATCTGGTAAGCTTTAACAGTATTTCTGTTCGCCATCACAGGATGGCAAAGCCGTCTAAACGTAAGTAATGAAAAACAAACTCTAATTTAAGAGGGACAGTCTTGGGAGCCTTGCCTAGCTGCTGCTTTCATGTTTCTAATCCTTTTGTCTGCATAAAGCAGTGAGAAGAATAAAAGATCAGGGACTGAGTTAATACAATTTTACCAGGCTTGTCAAAACCTCCTTGTCCAAACTTCTCTGTTCTAAGAGCAAACTCCTAGACCACAGTGCTCCCTCCCCTCTCTGCAGCTGCCTCCAGCATGACGTGCTCTGTCACACTGTGGCTTTCCCCTGCCAGCGCTGTTTCAAGGAGGGTCATGGCCCAGAGGGCTCGATGTGCATGTGAATGCTGAGTCACATTTTTACTGTAACTACAGATCTTCAGGCTCTCACCACCACCTCTGATTTTGATGCTTCTCATGTGCTTCACGAGAGGTTCCAGCAGAGACAGCTCCCAGCAGAGAGGAACCAGCCAGCGCTGGGACCCGGCCGTAGCACCGGTGGCTGCCCGGCGCTGGCACCTCGGCACCAGCACGGTGTGCCGAGTTGGCCTGCCCCATTCCAGATGGAGCAGCCCGCTTCGTTCCTTCTAATAGCAGGTGTGCATGTGTGCTGTGAAAAAATGCTTAGGAACGGCTGCTTTTCAGTGTAGTTCTGTTGTCTTTCAGCTGGATATTTCAGGTTTTGAAAATCTTTCTCCTTAGAGCACAGAGGCAAAAGTTCAAATACTGTTGTTAGAGAAGAGCGGCGTGGCAGCAAATGCACAGCCCCAACGCACGCTCGCTCCTGCTCACAGTGGATGCCATTTCCCCTCCTGCATTAGGACTATCAGGTTCATCACATGTGAAGAGCATCCGAAAGGAAGATGCTCCACTGGTACTAGGCAGACCTGCAGCACCCCTCTTCTGTCCAACTGGGACTCTGCTACAGGTCTTCCAACAGTGGAGGTCAGGACTGGGCTGAAGAGCTCTCCAAATCAGTCTACTGTAGAAATGATAGTGATTTTCCTTTGAGGGCAGAGCTTGGACCATATTTGCAGATAGCCTCCAGTGAATTACTCTTTATTATTTCTGTCTTGAAAAGCTGGAATTGCTCTGTAAGAGTGTCGCTGAAAGCTGGCCTCTCCCATTTCTCCCGTTTCTCTGCCACGCTCTCTTAACCGATGCCAAAGCACTAAGCCTAACGTATGATTTTCATGTAACGCTGTGGAGAAAGAAGAGAACAGCACAGCCTTATTGGACGGGGCAGGGAATGAAAGCTGTTAAATTAAATGTGCCTCTGACTTGGAAGGAAGCAATTTTAGAGTGAGGGAAAGTCAGGAAAGGGAAACATTACTTAAATATAATTAAGCAGCAAAATAAAACAGGATAGAATATCTTGTTTAGGTATCTAGATTATAGAGAAAAAACCCAAAAGATGTTAGCAGTATAAATAAATACCATAATGATTATAATGAGAAGTGTTATTTGCTTGAAATAGAGGGGAAAAAATAATGATACCAATTTAATACCGAGTTAAGGGAGATCAGCACAACTCCAATATCTTTTAAAACCTGTTACTGATAACAACAACAAGAAAGAAACCTAAATGGGGCCTTTCACAGACCAATGCACTGAACTGCAGGAATTAATATTTATGGAGAGTCTCAAGGCTTGTTTCTTATTTACTGGTGTTTATTCTCAGATTTCATAGCAGTATAGCCTTCTTACAGCCTAGTTCCTTGGCTGCAGTTCATTTTGGATAATTACATTCTGCCTACCTAAACGTACCCCTTTTTTTTTGACTCTCTATGTGTATTTTCTCTCATGGATGAGCCTGAAGCTATGTCAGCACAGAAGTCCTTCCTCTGTTCACCTTCTTGGTCTCGCTGGGCATTTCCGTAGGCATCTCTGACATTCAGTTAATTGATTATCAGCTAATACACATTCTAGTCATATCTCATTCACTATGAGATGTTGCAATAGGGATATGTGTTTACAGATGGGTACTATATATGCATAGTTTAAGGGCTGGACTTTCTTAGGCAAACACCAGCGCTATAGTTTTTATAGTTATTATCAAGGAGCTATCTCTTTTCAATACAATATACTGCAGAAAACCACAGGGGAGGGACTGTGGTCTTCGTTATGTGTGATGTTTCTGCACATCTGGAACTATTCTGATATAAAAATAAGGTTATAGAGGCTGTTGACAAATAGTGAGTGCTTTTGTTATGACAAGTTAAAGGAGTTCTGGAAGAAATGAACTGACTGTGTATGATACCACTGTCAGTCTACTGCATCGTGCTGGCCCTTCAGAAACCGCAGGCTCTTTCAAATGTGCATGAACACGTGAGCAATTTGCTGACATATCTGATCTTCAAGTTACTGTATTCCTGCTGGGGAAACTAAGTGGAGCTTTCCCTTCCAATTCGAATGCTTCATCTTAGAGCAGAGATAGCAAATGCAGCAACCAGTCGCAAGTTCATATGTACTGTACAAAAGATTAAAATGCTTAGCCTTTTTATTGACCTTGTGGCGCTCCTGCCATACTGGGCTCATTTTACAAATTTCGCAATATTATTGGGAATGTATTCAGTGTTTATAACACGATGACTGGGGAACTTTGCAGCAGCAAAAAGGTGTAAAACATGAACTCAGAACAGATCTGTTATGGAGAAAAGATGTGGACACTGTTATTAATTCTTATCTTTGATGTCTTCAAGATGGCATGAAAGTGTCTACTGAGCCTTTGCCATGTCTGTTCTCCATCATCTCTCTGTGCAATCAAACCAACTCAATAACCCAGTCAAGGATATTTTAGAGGAAGTAGAAAGCAGGCAATTAATGCTTAAACCACCATATACAATGTGAGGAAATAGAATAAAAAAATTCTGCTCCAGCTTCTCTGTTGCGGGAATAGAATTACCTCTGAGACACAAAGGTAGTTTTTACAATAACAGAGGCATTTGTCCAGCACCCTGGTGAAAGTCTTTCTGTTTAAGTCTTCTTTTTCTGGATCTGAACCGTTTATCCAGCTTTCGGCATGCTACAGCAAATCTGCCTGTATCTATCCCAGATATACTTTACTTTACAGTGGTGGAAGATGTCCTATATGTAAAATGAAAAATATCTGATAACCTTTTAAATGTGAGATTCAGTATCAACTAATTATGAAGATATTGTGAAGAATTGCAAGTCTTGTGAAGAACTCTGTATTTTTCATGGTTCAGAAAAAATTGGTTTTCCATGGCATTTGCATGCCTGTTTTGCTGATTGCTTTTGTACTGTCCAAAGGTGCTGCATCACAATTAGAAAAAATCAGATCTCAATTCAGTTGCTGAATCATAAAGGCAGGGGAAACTTTTTTTAATGAAACATAGGGATGAACAATTGAAACCCATGGAAAGGTGTAAGATATGATCATGCGGTCCAACAAAACAGAACAAATTGTGTGGCATTTGTCTCAGAAATTTGAAAAAATGTCAAGGAAAAAAATGTTGCAGGTTAACCCAAAAATACATTCTTTAACTCTAAGGGAAACAATTCATTTAATTCTGAACAAATTGTTTTACTTTTTGTTGCATATTTTTCTATTTTGTCTTTAATATAGATTTATTTCAAAATACCACATGACATTTCCAGTGAAAAAATTTGTTTCAATAAATTTGAAGCAAAAAGCACCAACATTTTTTTTAAAAATTCCTTCTCTGTGGCCTGAACTGTTCATTACATTTACTCTAAATTCTCAAAAGCTTTGGTCACCTGAAATTACTTTTCCCCCTAAATTTCCTAATCAGTGAAAAGTATTGTCCAGGTCTTCCATACGTTTCATTTTTAGTGGATTTATTTTTTTAGCTAAAAAGTGCACTCTAAGAAGTAAAATGATTTGGTAAATATCCTTCATCATGCATGAGATATCATAGCAATTTCTTTGCTGCCATACAGCTGTCATGTTTCAACCAGCTGTGGTTCTACACGCCCTGATCACATGAGAAACTAGAAATATGTTTGCAGGTGTATCCTCAAAGTAGGCAGTGTACAGTTCAAACGAGGGACTCAGAAGAGGTACTGGAATATATGTGAAGACAGAAGAGGTGCTTAAACATAGGTGCAACTCAGCATATCCTGACCATCACCATAGCTGTTCTGACAATGTACGCTTTGCTGGAGCAAACACTGAAGTCATTTGCTGTTTGGATCCCTCCGAAATCAACCAGAATTTCTCCCTTGACTTCACGAGACTCAGGTTTTTACCTCCTATATATGATGAAGTCATGGGATCATATAGCATGGCACGGATTTCACCTACAAAAGAAAAATGGGGTCGTTTTACAGTAAATTATGATATCGCACGAGGAACAGTGACAGAATGCTCCACTCGGTAAATCCAGGTGGAAAAAATACTAATGGCTTAGAAACGTGAACGGTCAAAAATCTTTATTCAAATACAAACTGTCATTCCAATGGTTACTCTCAATTTTTTATATTTGCTCAGCATGTATGCTTTTCTCTTGGCTTTGGTAAACATAATGCTGTATTGGTGATCCTGCAAAGACATATGCATGTGCATATAGTTGAAGTAATCTCACCAAATAAATGCTCCAAACAGCTTTGCAAGACAGCTTCATGACTTATTCATGAGGCTGTTTGCAAATGAGACCACAAACAACACACACCAAAGGAACTTTCTTCTGAATCACTTCTAGCAGTGCCTAATAACTTATACACAAAGCTGCATATAAACATATGTTTTATATTATAATTGGGTTTGTACCAAACTATTTCTAGGTGAATCAGATAATAAGCAATAGCAAAATACTTTTCCCAAGCTTCACATTTTGCTACTGTGTGCTCCTGGAGATATATTAACTATGGTTTTGCTCTAGGGATCTGTTTCTTTCTTCCGAGTCAGACTATAACTGTGATGGTTTTATGGGGAAGATATTCTTCAAGTTTCCATCCTTCTTCCAAATTTCCATCCAAATTGTTTACAGAACAGAGTTACACAGCGCTTGGACTGATTTTATGTTTAAAGCATATATATTTTTTACATTTATCTGTCAAAACAGGATTATAAATGTAGTGCCATAAAAAGACAAAGATTTGTTGTCAACTGCGTTGCAAAATGATTCAGAAGATACTTCCCCATATCTGCTTACATGTATATACGATAGTATTCAGATAACTTCTTGCTGGAACAGTTGTTTTTCCCTTCCATCTCTTTTGTCAGTAATCACTATTACTGTTTGTTATCACACCATGTCATAAAGATACAAAATATTTTCTAAGTAAGGCAATCCTCCTTAGAGAGGGAAGGTCAAAATTCAAAGAGACGTTAACATTGCACCATGTGACTTCCATGTCCCGTTTCCCCTGGAACAGACCTGCATAAGGTTCTCCAGCTCCTTGCGTGATGTTGGAAGAGATTTGGGCTCCTAAGAACTGGAATAATGGAAGCCATGGAAGTTCAGGTGGACCTCAGAAGTAAGCAGGTATAGCAACGTAAGGAGAGAGAAGCATCTGGTGAGGATTCTTGACCATAAGTTGTGGCATGAGAGGACATGTCAAGTGCTTTCATTAAGGAAATCAGAGACACTGATTAAGACACTCTTTTTGGAGATGGAAGGCCTCCTTTCAGCCCTCACGCTGTTTAAATTAGCCTCAAGACTAGGCGTAGGTCCCCCACATGCCAGCAGAACATCTTTACACCTACGCTTTTGGGGCAGTGAGAGTTAATGCTCCCTCAGTTGTTCTTGTTGGAGTTGTTTACTTTGTGCAAATAATTGGAGATTCATTTAGTCAGAGGCTTGAACATGACTCCGTGGTCTACAGACTCTATCTCTTGATTTTTTTAAATCTGATTCAATGCATGTTCAATCACTAATGGAAAGTTCACCACCACCAGCAGCAAAGATTGTGATTGCCCCCTCTTTGCACAACAGTCCCTAGTGATTGCAGAATTTTGCTCGTTTCTAAGAAATCTGCATCCAACTCCTTATTTTATATCAGACAAAATGGAGCTGTAAAAACAAGGTTTTTCACCTCCTGAGTCCTCTAACCACTGCTAGCAAAGACACAGTACCTGCACGAAGGCGGCTTTGCCCCTGATGTCTTTTGTGTGAATCACAGCCTAGTCTGAGAACATCTGGGTAACGTGAGCACTAGAAGTGAGGATGCTAAGCTACCTGGCCTAAGTCACTCAAATGTATACTTCTGATCTGTCTGGTTTTCAAAACAAAAACCCGGTGACAGCTGCTGAAGAGAAACTATCAGTTCTTGAAGACAGTTAGTGTGAAATGGTATCCCCAGCCCTTGTCACCCAAGAAATGTCATGATCAGGAGACAGGCTGGAACAAAGGATAACGATGAAAATGTTGGTTCAAAATTCTATGGGAAAAGATTTTGGTATTTGTGCATAATACAGTAGAAAAAGACGTGAACGATTTGTAAATATAAGACAGAATTAGTTACATCTCGTTTGTTATTAAATGCTAACTAATCTTTTAAGGCAATGAAAGGGAAAAAAGTCTCAGTCTGGATGATTTAAATATCATTCAGTATTGGGTTATCATTTTTCAACATTCAATCTTTACAAATAATATTTACTTTCTGCTGCTCTTGTTTTCCTTTGCTGCGGTTGTTCTTATTGTTGCCTCTGTATCTGGAAGGTCAGTGCAATTTACTATTACAATTATTTGTACTTCCAACAAACTAAAACAATGCCATATGTAAAATCTGCTTCCCTAGGCTTATACGCTAGGTGGCTTGGGGTACAAAAGTCACTCATTCTGAGGTACTATCAGGTGATAAAGTCATCCTAGGAGGGAATATTTATCCATGTTTAGCAACAGCAAAGGGAGGAGGTCTGCACAGCATCATGTGAATTTATTTAGATTGAGGGAACTCGTTTCACCTTTGCATTTGTGAAAGACAATTTCCTCTGTCAACACTGGGACTGCTTTAGTGCTGCAGATCAACACCGGGTAGGTTGTACCTTCCTTGAGAGCCTCCAACAGTAACAACTCAGCAGGATGAATCCAGTTGTACACAGAAATATAGTGCAGCTTTTACAGAACATAAAAAGATGGTTTCTTGATTGGCATTTCAGTATATGCTGAGTTAGTGAATAAATGTAGATTAACTACTTCTTTTGGTAAAGCCCATGTTTCGTTGTCAGAAAACTTAACTCAGCACAGTTGCTTGTTCCGGTTCATCGGCTGATTTTCTGCTCAAGTCCAGATGCATCTTTTAACATAAGTTTAATTAAGCCAGCATGACAGAAGCAAAGGGCAAATGGTCATTTTTTTAGCAATTAAATCAACAGGAGAAAATATTCAGAATATAAATATTCAGAACGTAGATATTGTGAGTGACATTTTAAAATAACAGGTAATGGATTTTGATATCAACCCTGGGCTATCTTTAGAAAAAGAGAGCAGGTCGGAGCTGCACAGAGCTGCCCTAGCAACACAACGCATTGCTGATTCCTGTCAGCAGCTGAACACCTTTTCATGCATAAAGTGGGATGGCTACTCAGGGAAATGGGGGGTGAACAGGAACGTGATTGAAAGGAACACAAAGGGCAAGACATTTTTTCTGATTCTGCTGTTATTACATGAGTAGTAAGAAGTGTATATAATAAAAATTAGTAGCCTAAAGCAGGAAAATTATGAAGAACAAGTACCTAGTTTCTTCCTGCACTTTTTCTTCCTCGGTAAAACATTACAACCACAATCCCTGCAGCTCTACTTTCCAGGATATTAATTGAAAAGGAAACAATATATCATATCTGATGGCACAGAACACTTCTGCAAGAGAATACCATGCATTCAAAATAAACGGCTGGTCCTTTGTACCAGCTAGTGTTGTCGTGGTTTGGCATAAAATTCGCCTTTCTCCTTAAAATTGCGCAAATGTCTATGATTTTTGTCAATCTACAACTGCTTCAATATCAAATAGGAACAACAGCAACCCTTAAGGATGTGTCTTTCACACCCAAAGTAGACGGGTGGAACTACAGTCACTACTCCCAGATATAATGTTTTTCTATCAATTAGAAACATCTCTTAGGTTCTTTGGAATACCTAAGTAGTGGAATAGAAAAATTTATTAGATTTTTCCAATGGATAGAAAAATCTATTAAAATAGGTCGTGGAATTAAGACTTTTTAAAAGGAATTTACAATCATGGGTGGAAAAACAATCAAAAAACTAAAACTGATGAGAGAAGTTATCTGTTGAGGACTGTGCAAGAAAAGTCACACAAATTGGCATGAATCAGCCCATTTTCCCTCTTACCCCACAACTGAAATACATTTTCTTTAAACTATTCCTTCTTCCAGAGTGTCTGAAACAAGATCAGGTAAAGGTCAATATCCTGAGAGTCTCAATAGTGGAAAAATGCTTTTGCAACTCGGATTTACATCATAGAAGACCTGGCCAAAAGTTTTCCTCATTCACTGGGAGTAGATTAGGCCTTTAAGAGTACTCCTGTATTGTACTCAAGAGATGAAATTGCACTGGATGTAGACAAGTAGGCAAGTTTTATTCAAGCATTTTGGTTAATACCATCAATGCAGCTGGGGCATCGTGGTTGTCAGCATGTTTTGCACAAGGTCCCTTGGAACTGCAGATACTTGGTTGTAACAGCAGCTGCATTTTATTTCACAAGCCAGGTTTAGCATGCCTCATTCATCATAGATCAACAGAGGCAAAATCTCCACTTGGAGTCCACTGCAAATCCACTTGCTGAGACAAAACAATATCATTGTTGCAGGAGGCTCCAGAAGCCCTAGCTGAACTCTAACCCTTGCTGCTGTTTCTCCAACATGCCACAAATATTTACTTAAGAGGTGACTTGGGTCCTGCCTGGTTGGAGCAGCTCTCTGATGCTCTTGATGCTGGAGAGCAGAAGGAGGAATACTGATGTATATGCTAACGTTGTGTGAAGTTAACCAGGATAAGGGACTCCAGTAACTTACAGGGCAAGGGGAAAGACAGCAAATTAGCCCTAAGCCCAGTGAAAATACTGGAGGAGGTACAGTAATCCTACTTGTACATTCGTTGGTCATTGGTGGAGAAGGGCAGGACTTGACTCAATATGTGAGCTACCGTTAAAAGGTTCTGATTTAGCTCAGAATTCAGACCGTGTTAGCTTTAAGAGGCAAATGTAATTTTAATTTGAAAGACGCCTCTTGTAACTCGTAACCTGGCTTTTTCCTGTATACTAAGTCAAAGAAGATCTTTTTTTAAAACAGGAAATACATAATAGATGGTGGCTCCATGAGCAATTACATTATTATTGAATAATTTTATTAAGGGCCAAACCCAGGAACATTAGCCCTTGCAACAAGTAAAGATTGGTCGCATCTAATTCATCATCTCAAAAACAACCAAGGAAATCATCTTAGCAATTAAAAAGTAATGCAGTCTACAGATAAAATTAAAAGGGAAAATTAATGAGTGGGGACTGGATCCTCGGGTGATTTCTTTCAATAGCCTCTCCCTGCAGTAAGTAGGACTTCACTTATGGTCCTCACCCGAGAATAAAGGCTTCCAAACACACTGTTTTTTCAGCCATATTATGTAGATAAGTTATCATTTACTCCTGTTACTCACCTCTAATTTTAATAACCCCAGTTAGCTTGGAAGGCATCACGATCACTGACAGAGGATAATGCTTCTGAATCAGCAGACATGGTTACGATGTCTGCTGTAGCCATTGATTTGCTAGCCGGCCATGGGCAGAGTAACCTTATCTTCCCCTGTCTGAATTTTATCAGATGTCTTGTGAGGATAATAAAGTAGTTGGGAGCTGCGAATGAAGTGTTATTGTATGCATTATATTACCTATTGTAAGCAGCAGGTCTGCAAAAACTACAGGGCATTTAAACGCAAGAGAAGTTCTGCTGTTTCGCTGGCTCCTGTGGAGGAAGAGGGAATCTCAGCAGTAGCTTTCTCTGGGCTTGGGATGTTTTCCCAAGCCTGCTCCAGCAGACCTCCAGAACCGCTGCTTCAGACGCCTTGCCTAGCCCCGGGTCCTGGCTGCAGGCACAGCCACGCATACGTCCTCAGGTGCCCGCTGCACGCGTGGAGTGGTTCGTCTCGTAGCTGATACCGCAGGGGTTTCCAGACCAAAAGGCACGAACTTTTAGCTCTATTAGCTTTCACAAGGTGCAGGTATATTCCCACCGGGTACACGTTTTGTACCACAGGTTTTCCCACCACCCCCAGCTCAGAATAAAAGAGCATTACTATCTTTGCAGTGAAATATAATGTGGACGTAACTGAGTCAGAGTCACCTCAAACTTCCAGTCAGCATGGTTCAGTGCAGCGCTACATGTATTTATCCGCTGAAATCCAGGAGCAGTTTAATGTTAGGTCCAAGTTGCTGTAGCTGCAACCCCACTGTATCTGCCCTTAACCTGATTTTCAAGTTTGGCTTGTAGATAGCCAGTTGTAGGGACACATGGATCAAGCATACTCACAGCTTGAGACCTCCAGCAGTTCAGTTCCAGACACCTTCTTTTATGCAACCAACATCAAACAGCAACTCAACTAGGCATATCTGTAGCTGAAGGCACAGGGATCATTGCCAACTGCTGTGAAATTGTGCAGAGGGAGAGGGTGTCAGCTGGAGCTGTTGATGTGATGGGGGAGATATGCAGATGTGCTCAGAGATTTTAGGCCCATGTGGAGGAAGACTCTCATGGCTGCCTGGCTGACCGTATCTCCAGGGTTGCAGGCTCTCAGTTGCAGCTGCTCTGGAAAGCATCTCTTCAGCAACCTAATTAGCCTTAGTCTGATGGATAATAAGGGGAAAAGCAAACAACTTTTGCTTTGCTTTTTTCCAGGGCAGAAAGCTGTGGTATTCTTCTTCTTCCTTCTGCTCCTTGTCTGTGAAAAGATAATGAAAAACCTGGGAGGTGAGGCTGGTTTAACACGCTGACCTGACTCAGGCAGCTTTCAGCGAGCAGTAGGCACATGTAGCAGCTGTGTTGGACTGATGTGAGGCCAACCGTGTTAATCACCATGAGTGGACACGCGGGTAGGAGGGGGTGCTCCTCCTTCAACATAGAACCAAAATCCCTTTTCTCAGTGAATTTAGGATCCTTAGTGACACTGGACCTCTTCCTTCATGGTATGTTTGGGCAAGAGGTTAATTAAAAAACTATAAGACAGACCGAGAAACACTGCTGGTCTTGAGTGCTGTCTTCATGATGTTGCAAGGGGAGCGCCTGCGTGCTGCCTTTCCTCATTCTGGAGGTTCATGACTCTGCTGGAGATGTGCTGCCTTGGTGTAGAGCGTCAAGCCCAAGTAGCTGGCTGCTGTGACAAGTCCTCTTCTCTCTGATTGCTGTGGCACCCACAGCAGACAGTCGCCAGCAGGTTGGGGTGCCGGGGTGCTGTGGGAGGGCGGTCCAGCAGAGCCTGCTGGGATGCAGATGGAAAAGAAGACAGTCGCTTGCGGTAGGTCTGGATGTGGTTTTAGATGTAGGAAGTATAGCAAATACAGGTAGCTGGGACTGGTATGTTCCTGAAACTGCTGTCAACAGCTCATGATTAAACCTCCTCAGCGAGCTCACAGCACCAAATGCTCTTTCCCGTGATTTATTCAGAGCCTGTAAAGACCTCGAGGCTTAATCAGAATTGGTTAGTGCCCCTTCTTTCTCGATTGGCACTGAAGTCAAAGCAAGGACTCTTCTGTCTCCAGCAAAAACAAGCTTTCAGCTCACGTCCACATTCTCCCTCTCTAAAGTCAGTTCCAGGAGTGGAGAGGGAGCAGACTCTTCCCTGTTAATCATTTTGTTAGCTTTCTGTGGGGGCAGACTAAGTGTTATCTCACAGGTGGCCCGGGGGCAGTCAGTAGCACACAGAACACACAGGGAACAGAGCCTTGCTACTGGGCAAAATTCAGGGTATAAAGCAGCTCTTCCTATAATTCTTTCATAAATAGCTTGGTGTTCTAATAGATAATGTTACAGCAGGAAGAGCTGTTTGTATGTCTGCTAGTTTTAGGTTAAAATCATCATGGGGAATGAGAGGAAGCAAGCTGTATGCCTTAAAGTCTTACTACATGCTACTAAATTAACCGAAAGAAGATTCCACTTGTATGTGTTACTCACAACAATCTGTAGCAGCCGTTAAACAAAAGAGGATCTTTCAGTTATAGTGGGAAACAATGGAAAATATTTCTGGTAAAAGTGCTCCTTCATTTTATTGATGAATGAAGCTTTTACTTGCAAAAATGATGCTAAGTAACTTCTTTTTACGAAAAAAGGAAAGTTTTAAAGAAAGGGGTGAAAATCAAATTTTGTCTGCAGAATTTTTATTTTAGCAAGGCTTGAATAAGACTTTCATTTCACTGTACCCACCATTTCATAAACTTGCTTGTTGTAAGCAATCATTTAATGCCAAAAATATATAGGATTTGCCAAAACTGGCTCCTAATGTAGATTACCATCATTGTAGATATATAAACCAGAAGCTCACAGAGGTAATTAAAAGGTCAATTTTTGCCTATATCTAGGAGCAGGCAAGTCACAGAGTCAAAACTGTCTCTCGGTACAAGAGGCATCCTACCAAATTCAACAGAATTGATTTCACTGAGAACAACAGAGCAACTCGATTCAGAAGTGTACATGGATTTGTATGTGACATCTAAGACATGATGTAAACTTATGGAAACCTAAGTAATTTTGGATTGATGTAGACACATCTGTGCTTTAAATTCTTAAAATTATGAGGTAGCTCATACAAAGGAAAACAAGTAATGGTGTTCTTTGATGTCATTAACTTTCACATCATTTTCACCTGAACCTAGGCCCTTCTGCTCCTTTGGGCTCAATGCATGGATCAAGTGCACCGTATTCTTCGCTGAGAGTCATGTTGACCCTGACAGCAAGCCTTTCTGGTGAGAACACTCAGGGTGTTTCAGTGTCACTTTATTCTGAATCCTGAAAGCTTATTGTTAATAACTTATGGTATGTAATTGATGTTAACTGTATGAGTCTTAATCAGAGGCTTCTCATGCAGTGCTTGGACATCATTTGTTTGGTGAAGTGGAAATAAGCTGTGCCTGTGAACTAAACTATATTCTTGCTGCTATTGATGACAAAACCAGATTAAACAAAATGAAGAAAAACCAAACAAATGTGATGTGGGAAAGGAAACGTAAAAGTGTTTAGGGAGACTTACTGGGATGATAAGGGTAAGGAAGAAGAAAATCTCCTTTCTGACTGGCCTGTAGCAGGAATGTATGCAATCATAAGACAGCATCTCCAAACCCATTCTGTTTATCCATGTTACCTCATCCAACTGAATGAGAATTTGAGTTCTCTGATCAAATGTGTGCACTCCACACTGCGATCCACACTGGCTTGTAGACAAACAGCAATCCAAAAGTAATTTTGGTTAGTTATACTTGTGCCTATGAGACCCTTGTACTGTGGTACAATTCCATAGGAGCTTCCAGGGACGGCGGCAGCAACGAGGAGGGGTACGCGAGCAGTCCCTGAGAGTCTCGTACACAGTGTCCCTGCCACACAGATCTGGGACCAAACGGTGGTGTGACTCCACAAAGATCACTGCTGCCACGTCAAGTGCCTTGAGAGTTCCGTTGGATTTCCCTCAGGTTTGGAATGACCTCTTATCACATGCACCTTTTTCACCTTTCTCTCTTGCACGGATGAGACCTAGCCTCTTGAGTCATGCCTCACGTGGAGCCACTGCCCAGTGTCCCAGTTCACTTGTGCTACGGTTTTGTTTGCATACAGGAAGATTGATTCCAGTGAGGTTAATATTGTCTGCATAGGATTACTCTTTATTCAAGCATAAGTCCCACTGAAGATAATAGGAAATGGAGAAATGAATCCTATGTATCTATACATATATTTATCTTTGCCATCTTAATTTCTAGCTTACAATCATACCTTAGGGATTGGATGGATTTCTGATGTATCTTCCTAGAAACCAGCTCTGCGTCCTTAAAATGTAGTTTTTCTTTTATTTTCCAGTCATTGCTCTGCCAAAATAACAGCAGCTAAACCATAAAACATGTTGGGTTTTTTGGAGTTATTGTACCATGACATGTCAGCCCATATAGTTTCAAAACACTGTGTGGGATTAAACACACAATAACATTAGTTCTGATAGATTTCACAACCAACACCTCACACAGCACTCTGAAAATGTGTAAGAAATTCTGAAGAGTTTAGTATTAAAACCTAGTTGATAACCAGAAACAGTAATACCTGTAAGCATTAAATTAGAAAGGTGCTTTTTCCACTCGTTTGTGACTTTTCTGATATCAAAGTTAAGTGACTGGCTAAACTGAGGTACCCAGTGACATTTTAGATTCCCTTGAGTGTCCAAGACACCTGCAAGGAGCTGGCAGGTATGACATACAACATATGGGAGACCTACGCCCTTCTCCAGGGGCAGCCATATGCCAGGTAGGATACCCGAGGCATTTAAAGCGGCATTGGATGCCTACTTGGGAAGCTATGTCCTGTCCCTTAAACGCTGTATTTTTACATCAATTCATTTCCCATTAGCTGTGATTCAGAGGTGTTAGAACAGAGAGTAATTAGCTGAGAGTTATTGTTTGTCCTTCAAAGGCAGGCGATAGCTCAGATGATAACATTGTCTGTGGGAGCCTGACAGACACCTGATTTAATTCGGCCTTGAAAAGGGACACCAAATCTTACCAACAGACCTGAAAGTATATACGGTTGGCTATGCTAAGGGTGTGAAGTCTAGGTACTTGGGTCTACTGGGTATGCATATTACACATAGGATGATCAAGGCGGACTGCTGGAGCTTTCTGAGGAGGGGGGTGAAGAGATACGATTGCTTGCTTGACTGGACTGCATGTGGGCCAGAGCTCAACGCTGATTTGCCACAGGGGTGTTTTGATAAGACAACTGCAAGATTAGGCTGTAGCAACAGAACTGCTTTAATGATCTTAATGTAGAAGTTACATAAGGTTTATTTAATGTAGAAATTATATAAATGGTTTAGCCAACTAAAATGCAGTTGGGGGAACACATAGCTAACAAAATGTTGGCAAAGTAAATGAAGTGGGAATATAAAACATGCGTGAGGGGTTAATTCTTTGGGGTGACTTTCCCTGGACAGTTTCTTTAGCAGCTATTTGTTAGAAAAGAATAATCACCTGTTTAATATTTTTGCTTGTTAATGTCCCTTTGACTGTATTAATCATTAATTTTATGCCTTATTTGTTTGGGGTTTTTTCTGTCCCAGTTGTACAAACCCACAGTAATAGCTTTCAGGTAGATGTCCAGATATGCAAAATAGCTGCACAATTTCCCCTGGCTCAATACCCAAATATTTCCCATTCAAAAGGAACTTCAATTTGGTAAAACAGAACACTAATTTAAAAATTGGTCAATTTTCAAATATAGGAAAGGGCTCATCTATCTAATTTACACTTGCAGTCTCTTTCTTTTGGTAATATTTTCTAGTCATGCTTCAAGTGTATTTATCATTATACTATTTAGATAACTATTAGATTGCTAAATAAGATTCTGACCTAGAGGCTGTGAAAGTCAGTAAAGTCTCTCACATTACTTCAGTGGGCAGTATATCACACTATGATTTACTTAGCACCATAAAGGGATATTATTTGTTATCCAATCTATTGGATATGATAGGGGTTTGACAGCAATGATGTGTAGGAAAATACCTGTTTTCCTTTTATTTATGGGCTGACTCTCCATCAGTTACCAGAGCTTAAACTTGTCCATGTAAGATGAGCTTCAGTAACTGTTTTTCAAGGGTATATAGATACTCCATGATAAGTGTAAAGACCACTGGAAATGAGAGGGTTTTTAAAGATAAATTGCTAGGTAGCATCTGTTTGGTCATGATAAACTTGTTAAGTTGCCATAATCGAGTGTAATGACTGTAACTAAGAAAAACTTCTATAGGAGTCCTAACTTCTTCCAGGATTCTTAATTTTATTCAAAAAGTACTACAAAGATCTCCCAAATCCTGAATCTGTGGATTCACTAAGTGTTCAGATTGAAAGAGAATCAGCTTTTTTTGTATTACTTTTCTGAGCAGTTCATCAAAATTCAAGCTAGAGCAAACCTTTCTCTATAGCAATTTCATTTATTCTTGCAAACTCACACTCTCCTGCTGCAATTTGAAACGAAGCATGAGGATTGCTGGAGTTATCACGTCTCTTTAACTGCAACAGCTGCTACCAGAACAGGTTGTAGCTTTCTGAATCATTTTATCTATAGCACTAATGGCATTAGCTACAGCCATAGAGGTCACAAGTCAGTACCTTCCATCATTTCTCTAGAGCCACTAGATGGTAACGATACTCAGAATAAGGGACTTACTGAAGTCAGTAAATAGCTTCAAAACCATCACAACTCTATCAGGAATGGGGGACACTTTTATAAGCTCTGTAGGTCACAACTTGATTTTCCAAGTACCAAACAGACTGAGTCTGCCACTATGGAGAAGAGAACCTGACAGCGTGTTTTACACAACAGCTGGCAACTTCCAGCCTAAGCAGTAGAAGAATTAAGTTTCAGGGATGTTCAGATCTTATATAAAAAGACCGACAGTCTCCTGTAGTTATAGATTTTAAAATTGCTACTGCAGACAATTTTGAAAATAGCATCATTTAAAGCACTAACTGCATTCTTCATGACCGTCATCGATGGTCCGTGAAACACAGACTAGGCACAATAAGAAAAATTAATGGTAGAGGTCATGAGTAATACTGGTCACCATAACTCAAACATTTTCAGAATAGTTCATTCTTTCATATCATTGCTTTTGGACATGTGTTTAACAGTCATCAGTGTTCAATATGTGCCAGTATTTAACATTTTGTACTTCCCAAGGGTTTTAAATAGCTAAGTTAGTATGGCTCCTCAGAGGGCACTTTATAAAGAAGTGGAGCAGGAATGGTGCTAAAGACTGCTGTTAAGTTATCTTCTGTCACTAAGGGATAATTCCTCAAAGTTCATTGTGCATGTTTTGTACAGTGCTCCTCTGTGCCCTGATTGTTCCTAGAATATTAATTGTGTTGTCACCTATTTCATGGGCAGAAATTCAAGCAAGTATACTAGAGAGAATAAAATGCTTTTTCACATGTTTAAACAATTATCAGATACCCAGTAATCAGCTTTCATATCTTTCTTCAGCATTTTTGAAGGGATCTTTAGTGACACCATGGGAAGGCTCAGGTCTCTTTCTATTAAAACATTTATTTGTAGTGTGGATTATGTATTAAGGTTGCTTTTGTTTTGTTTAACTTTAAAAATGAATGGGCAAGACCAGATTCTCAGGCTTTCTAAACGCCAGTTAAGACCTGAACTGTAAAACTTTAAGCTTTTCTAATTCTGTTTAACAGCTATTTTGTCTTACTGCTATTTGAAGAGGAGGCAATGAATTTTATCTGCTAAATAATGAATGTGCAGTAATGGAACATATTCCAAAGGTTTTAACAGTTCATTCACAGCTAATGGCAGAGAAAGCACAAGGAGAGAGAAATGCATCTGCCAAGATGTAATATTGAAAGAATACATTATCATTGTAGATTATAATATTAAAATAATAGATTATTATCAAACATCCTATCTAAGTTAAGTGTCTCATAACTTTACTGCAGCTGAGACCATAACCGTCCTAATCACAGCAGAGGAGTAGTTACCTGCAATTTTAAGAGTGAAACAGAGTTTCACCAGCAGGCAGTTGTAGGAGGTATTTCAGGGTGGAGAGACCAGTAATACGTGATAGTGCTTTTCTTTGCTGTAGGCTATGTCTAACCAGAAGGATGGGGATTACCATTTCTGGGTTCAGGTGCTTATTTTGGCTGGATAATGACTCTGCATTGACCCAAAGACCACCATACCCCCCTGGTCCAGTTTCACTTAGGCTGAGCTGGACAGCCAAGGTCTGGCTTTGGAGAGCTGCAGAAGCAGGACCTCCCTCCTTAGGCCACTTTACTCAAACGCCTTCAGCTCACACAGAAAGATTCTTCAGGTAGGACATATACAGCCTAAATGCACACAGTAATTATTTATTAGCAGCTGTGAACAAAATATAGCTGAGATTTAATGAGCTACTCAGCTAAGCATCAGTATGCTCACCACCACCTATAGGACTCTATAGGATGGTCATGCTCCACTTCTCCCTGAAACAAACCCTTGAAGTTCCTGAATTTCCATTTTCCACCAATTCTGTTTTCTCTCCCTTAGCTTTTCTATTTTAGTGATTTTTCCTCTTGAATTTTTGAGCTGCTCATGATCATCATCTTACCAACCCTACCTGTTTGAAATTTTGCTATTCTTATGGCTCTGCAGAGAGTCACACAGCTTCCTCGCATCTTAACAATTTCCTTAGGGGTCTGAGCCAAGGTTATGCAGCTGGGCTCCATGGGAGAGAGAGCCATGGGTCCTTAAAGCATCGCTGAAGCTATACCAGGGTCAGTATTGTGGAGGGGGCTGCACAGAGTAGGTTACACCCTATAGCATAGATAGGGGCCCTGAAATCCATCAGATCTTTAGCTTAATTTTTAGAAGAGTCAGAGTTTCACCTGCGGAACAGAGAAATGCTTTGCCAGATCTTTGTTCTCACTCTTGACCAATGGACCTTAATAGGAATAAGCATGGGAGATGAAAGACAAAACACTTAAATATCTCTGCCTCTGTAAGTACACAGTGTACATTTCCAATCTTGAAAGGTGATACATTCTGAGAAATTTTGACTTCAAGTCATTTTTTAAATATCCAAAATACATCTTCATTTCAGAATGTTTTCAGTTGCACATTTAAATAACCTCTGTTTCATATATTTTGCTGTAGATAGAGAAGATTGTTTTCTGAAAAGACTAGCAGTTATTGTAATCTTTATGCCTCAGTGCACGGAACAAAAGAAAGAACATGCAAATTTGGGAGCGGGGGAGGACCAAAAAGAAATTGTAACATTATTCTTTTCTTCTGTGTTACTTAGCTGTAACGCGCTACTCATCAGTTCTCAGGCTAGGTCAGGTCCTGCATCTTAAAAATATTGAGTAGTTTACTAAATAGATTATGTATGAAGACATCTGGAATATTGAGATCTTTTTGATGTTTTACAAAAACTGCAACCTCTATCTTCATAGGTGTTTCTCCTGAAAATGTAATCAGAAATATGTCACTGCATTTCTTGGAAAAACATGTGCCATGTTTGCATACGTCTAAATGCACAGTAGAAACAACAGGATGGTGATCTAGCAACAGTGATTGTGCAGGTAGGTAGAGCTAATACAAACAGAAATTTATTTATCTGGAAGTTCCCTCTCCCTGATAGCTCATAGCCTGTTCCCCTGCATAGGCCTGCCTTTCTCTTCCAAGCATGCCAGCCACTGCAGGATTTATTTTTGGTATTACTGTCTTTCAAGAATTGTGTTTATACATCAGAAAATATTACATATGTTTTGTGACAGAACTTGGAGGTACAATATACTGGGAAGTAGAAGGGATGAATTGGAGTTCTCATTGGTTTTTTTAACCTTTTGAAAAATGGAAATATCAGAAACTCTGTAGTGTTGTGAAGTATGAAAGAGGAACACCTTATGTTGTACAGTGCCCAGTCCAAACATTTCATCTCTAACTTCGTTTTCCTTCAGTCTTAGGTCATGAAACATATTTTGGCGTGAATTTTTAATTTGCAAGTTTTGGTTGATCTGCTTACTGCAAACTATGCAGCACTGAAAAGATACCAGCAAGGACTGAGGCAGGGGGATAGAATTTTTTTCCTCCTTTTCTAACCTGCAGAGCATGCTACTGGTTCTGTAAAAGTCCTGCTGGAGACACTGCGTTGTCTGGTGCTCCCTAAATGAGATTACCTTCTTTCACCTACTCTTTCTCAAGGAAATACTCTTTTCTAGCATTCAGTAAGAACATGAAATGATTTTTTTTCTTCTTTCATTGTGATTTATTTTTTACATAACCTTCTCCCTGCTCTGAATCCTGCCTACCCTACCATCCAGAAAACCCAAATATCCCCTCCAAAACAGACAGAGGTTTGAGGATGAGCCTTGTCTGTTTTTCAGCAATACAAGTGCTCGCAGAAAACTCTCTCTAACTCTGAGTAAGAGCAACAAAATTATTTTCATTGGCCTCATCAAGAATTAGGTCATGTCTGTTGTCTTTACCAGAACCAAAAAAGGAAACACGTCCTAATATAGGGAAAGTTTAATCACAAATGATGTCACTTTCAACATCCCTAATGGACAAAGAATACCTGAGGTAAGAGCAAGTGAAGACTTGAAGAGAAATGCAGACAGCTACCGTAGCAACTCTCGCACATATTTGATAATACTTCAGATCCAATAATATTTCTGTCTCCTGTCAAGTGCTTAAGTCTCTGGACTCCAAGGGAAAAAAAGTACATTTTACTAAATGGCTGTGATAGAGTGCTGAGCATCACTAATCTAAGTACTATAACGGCACACCTGACCACCAGATGCATGTGTTTGTAAGGTTATATTATTGTGTTCTAGTAACTGCTGGGGTGTTTTCAAATTGGTTTTCAATAGGGAAGAGATTACTTTTATGCCCATCTTTCAAAAAGGCCAAAAGAACTGTCCAGAGAACTGTAGGGCATTCAAGTCTTGGAGAGATCATCTAGAGTCCGTGTCTAGTGGTGAGTCCAAGAAGGTTCTTGAGAAATTGCAGCATGTCCAGCAGAGTGCTGTGAGAGGTCCTCGAGCCCCTGACCAGAGAGACGGGGTTGAGGCAGCTGGACTCTTTTCATGTGGAGACAAGGAGACCAATGAGGAAGGGAAAGGGGAGCAGTGCCCCTAGTTGCTTGGGGGAGCATCACAAAGAAAATGGATCCAAACTCCCCAGAAAATGGGTCCTGGTACTGGCAAATGCCAGAAAAAGCAGCAGTGCCCGTAAGTTGCAGTTTGACAGGTGCGTGTTGGATGTTAGGAAAATCTTCATTGCAGCACTGGAACAGGCTGCCAATGTGGCTGTAAAATCCGTCCCTAGAGGTTTTCAGACATGGCTAGAAGAAGCCACAGCTGACCTTACCTAGACTGAGACTAGTCCTGCTTCAAGTAGGAAGCTGGACTTGATGACCTCCGGAAGGCCCTTCCAAACAACATTTGTATGAGAACAAAAACATAAGAAAGTGCAATATGTGTCTGGTATGCTCCCAAGTTTTGTAAATAGTATCTGGTATGATTCATGCTATTTTCTACAAGCCTTGGTAGAAATTTTGCTCCAAGCACTCTGTAACCACATCAGAAGATGGTGTCTACCCCAGTCAGAGTGTGGAAGCATGCCAACATCGAAAGACAAGAATACTTTCAGCTTTTTCTCCAGGGATCCTGCTTTAAAAGACCATTCCCTTTAAACAGATACCCAGCCTAGATGGCATCATATATTATAGCTAAACCAGCTTGAATTTATAGTGCAGAAAAGAAGGGAGCTTTGAAAGGTTTCTTACTCTGGTTGTGAGGAGTGACCTCTAAGGAACAGAGCTCAATATAACTTGGCCTTTCCCTTTCTGATTGATGACTTTCCTTCTGTGAGAGAAATCTATAGTCGTTAGCAAGACTGTCATGACTGCTCGCAAAGATCATTGCTCTGTTCACTGAACTATGCTTTTTCTTTTTTTTTTAATTCACAGAGGCTATTTTGTTAATAAGAAATTGGCAGCATAATAAATTAACTGCAGCATTTCTCTTTCTAACTGCTATGGGGTTGTGATATGTGTTTCAAATCAGGTTCCCTGAGCTGTAAAATATTTTCTGTCTCACTGAAAAGCCCACCTTCAACATAGACGAAACCTAAGCAGAAAGTATCAAAGAACATGGTTATGGCTTATTTCCAGCATAATAATCAAGACTTGACAAGCTATTAAAAACTCATTAAAACAAGATGACCACGATAAGAGTCACCTAACAATACCACATGACCCATTTGCGAGTACAAGCTTAAAAGAGTAGAAAAAGAGAAAATTGCAGATGAAAATACTTGACAGATGGATGTATGTGGATGTCTTATTTCAGACATTCTTAGTCATGGCAAAAACATGAGAATGCAGCCTGACTCCACTTTCAGTGCTTGAGTATAAAAGGGTCTCCAGAGCAAGTCTTTTTTCCATTTTGAGGAGAGGAACAAATTATTCATAGCACCATCAGCATTCTAAAATAAAATGAAACTCTAAAGCATATTTTCACAACGGAGTAGATAGTTCCAGAAGTATACCTAATATGTAGAAGACCATGACAATTTCTGAAAGGTGAATTTCCTTCCTCTGCCCAGCTAGTGATGGCATCTTTGTCGTCTTCAGTTCGCTCCCCCAGCTTGGTCACAAATTTAAAAACGCGCCTTCTCATGCTTCCTATCCTTGGTGACCCATTCTAGATCCTGACTGGGTTTTGTTGTTGTTTCCAGCATTCTCTAAGTACCCATCCCCCTTCTTTTATTTAGCAATCCTCACTATCTATCTAGTTGCTTGGGGGAGCCACCCCCACAGCTTCTCCTCTTAAAAAGACCTGGATCAACTTTTTTTCTCCAAGAACCTCTCTACTTATTTGCACTTGCAATCTCACTGCAGTGTTTCCTCCCTCCAGAGCCCATGACCTTGTCAGCTTTTAAACAAGGACTTTTGCCAAATTCCTCATTTTCCATTTCTTTTGTCTTAATGTTGGAGAGTTGTTTCTAACTGGTTAATCTAGATCATCTGTTGTTATAAATGTCAGGAGGGAAAACTGGAGACTGTGACAGCAGTGGTAATTTGCAATCAATAAAATGCAGGTTTTGCCTCAGCCACCGATTTTATCTTTCATAATTTACCTTCTGCCTCAGAAAAATGCTCAGACAGTAGCTTTCATCCAGTTTTCATTGTTTGCTCTTTAATATTCTCTGCATCATGAGTAGCATCTCTGAGGTTATTCATTTCTCTACCTGCTTCCTGGCCATGATCAGAAGCTATGCACTTACCTGAACTTGATGCAGATAGGGACAGAAATTCATTCCTCTTCTCAGGAACTCTTTTCTTTTCTGTTCTCCAGTGTAGAGATGGGAGCAGCGGCAGGTACAGACATCCCCACTGGTACAGTGGGAGAGTGCTGGGAAGGGGATCCTGTTGTACATGTATTTGCAGAGCCACATGTCATCGTGTCACACAAGCCAGTGTCCCACCACTGATGATTTTTGGAATGTACCAGATACTGTAGGCGAGACCTCTCTGATGTCCCTCGGTAGGTGATACAGGATGGCATGGTCCAGCTGGCAGACACCAGGCTGAATCCTGGCTGCAGGTTAGCTCCGTCTGCAGCTGGTACATGGAAGGGACGGCAGGTGCGCTGCACCAGGAAGCCCCTTGATGATAGTAGCAACAAGTCATTTTTTTTTGGCTGCAGCCATGTGGACTGTCCTTTGCAAACACCTTGTTACTACTGCTGAAGGAGTGACTGAGTGTCCAGCAGCTTGTTCTTCCTGTTAAAGGAGTA
Source organism: Balearica regulorum gibbericeps (assembly GCF_011004875.1). Taxonomy (NCBI): domain Eukaryota; kingdom Metazoa; phylum Chordata; class Aves; order Gruiformes; family Gruidae; genus Balearica; species Balearica regulorum. The sequence goes on along the minus strand of NC_046187.1, from coordinate 35,053,794 downwards.
GCCTTCTGTAGATGTGAACAAGGGCATGGAAAAGCTTTACATGGCTTCTTGAAGCCAGGATCGGATTTAGACTGGCCAGACCTTGGTAAGGATTAAAGTAGTCTCTGGGATGGTCCAGATAATTTAGTGCTTGTTCTTTGTTCTGCCTCTTTCACGGGGAATGGGATGAGTAGAGACTTTTTTTTTTCCCCTTAGAGCCAGAAGGGGTCATCTTGCCTGCAACGGGGAATTTGCAGCTTTGGTTCAAGGTGTGTGGTGCACTTCATGTCACATCTGTTTATTCTCCCAGCGGGTGACATCAGGCTGGGACCCAGGCACTAGTATGAAGCTCTCACTGTGACAGACAGGAGGAGGCTCACCAGGGTTGTGGCAGTGGAGCCATGCCAACCTCCATCAAGATGAATGAGGCCCTGCAGGTGTGTAGGGACTAGTAAGTATAGAACGAGGAAACGTCATCACACAGAAGGTAAATAGGTGAAATAACTACTCAATGCAAAATAATAAAGACAAACTGTATTCCATTTTCTTCTTGTGCATTTTTGAGTAGGTTTTGGGGTTTTTTAATGGTGTGCTTGCTGTTTAGTGATTTTATGAGCAGCCCTCAAAGGTTTATAATACACTTTTTTTCCGGTGTGGGTGGATCTATTTCCACTTCACTTTTGAATGTTGCCTTTTAATCACAAATGCCATTCAGCTGTGCATGGAGTTTAAGCTCTGTGCAAATCCCTTGGATATACCAGAACAACTTGTCTGTTTAAAGTGAAATCCCTGAGAACACTGTGAAGTGGAAATCTCTGCGGAACAAGGTCTTCACTCCAGAAGTCGAGCAGTGCTGGGGAAAACACCCCCAGCTCTGACTAGCAAACAGCAAATACAGAACGAGTGGCCTGGGACTATTACCTTTCAAACCCCAGCAGCTCATGCTGACTATAAAAACACCTTGGACTGGACTCCAGGAGGAGGGTAGAGTTGAGAAAGTTTGAGGGAAAGCAGAAAAGATGAGCGCTACAAACTCCTTGTCATTCAATGTCAACTTTTTATACTTCTACCTAGCGCATAGCACCCTAGGTATGCACAGAACCACATTAGTCACCTTGAACCTGGGGCTGGTTCCTGACTAGCCTCATTCTTGTAGACCAGTTTGAGGACTGATTCAGGTAACGTGGCTGGGAAGTTGCAGTTTCAGAAGCCAGGAGATGCTGTGCACAGAGACTGCAGGTATCAAGTCTTTATGCACTGGTGTTTGTGTTGAGCTTGCTGCAACAAAAAGAAAAGATACTGAGATAAAACTGAATGTAGAAGAAGCTTTATTGTTGCCTTCAATACAGTCAGGATTTCATTTGGTCTGAATTGGTCATCTGTGCACTAGAGGCATAGTATCAAAAAAACCCTGTACACAGCAACTGGGCTTGCTGTTTATTATTAGGGTGCCGATATACACCTTAAAGTACAGAAGGGATACAAATACACGTATTACACCCAACAGTATCAATAACAATTGACTGGGTGGTGCACAGTTGTATATCGCTGAGTCCCTGATATTATGTGCAACTGAATGAGACAGTCTTCCGCTGCTTCCACCTGCAGGAAACTCCTCCTGGAAGACTCAGTTCTGATGGGTAGGCTCCCTTCTCTATTTTCCCCACTTTTATTTATGAGTAATTTATACCCATCTGTTCTTATCTCAAGACTATGTTTCAGTTTAAGTAATTCTTCTCCCCACAGTGTTAGAGGCATCTCCCATGCTTGTTAGCCTCATGATGGGGCTTCTTCATCCACTTGGTCATCCTACCTTTTGTTTCATTCAGCGTTACTCTTAAATGTGATGGCAAGAGTTATATGCATTTCCCTAGTGCTTTCTATCATGCTACAAATACCTGCACATACATCTAGCCTTCATGCACTAGATCCCATGCAAACAAAATACCCCCATAGTTGCTCCTCTCTGGCAATTTATCCCTTGCCCTGTAACACTTATTTACATGCACACCATGGAAATCCTAAGTGGGTAGTGCTGACTACAGAGGGTTAGAGCAGGTTGGAACAAGTTGGGATAGGGGTGCAGCGAGGTACATTATACCAGAGGAACAGTGCTGATGATTGCCGGGTTGTCTGTCAATATCCAGGTGTCCCTTTCTCTTGGTAGGTGTCCTGATGCATCCTGGAACTTCACTGCTATGCATCACCCCAGTTTCTCATAGTCAGCCTGGGATTATTTGGCTTTTCCTTTCCAGTGTTTCCAAAGGTAAGAGTGTATATATAGCAAAAAAAAAAAAAAAAATCTTTTTTCATTTTTGTTGCACTTTATGTAAGAACATTGCCAAAAACTTTATCTTCCCCCCTCCCTCCCTTTTCTTGTCTGGCAAGCTGTTTTCCAGCTCTTCTTATGTCAGGGATCCAAAATTCTGTAAAGTATGTTTAATCAATGTAATATCCTTGCATCTTACCAGCTTTTCTCTGTGAACATCCATGTGTCTTTCATGTGTTTTTTAGAAAAATGAATTATATTATTTTTCCAACTAGTCAAAAGTATTGAAGCCTTAAGACTTCTGCTTTTGAAGTCACAGAAGTATAGCAGCTGATCTATAAAGCAATGCTTGCCTTTCTCCCTTTTGGCTCTTGCTGTTTTCTGTTACTGGCAGGTTTTCCAAATCAATTTTGAAAAAAAAAGGTAAGACAGGACCTATTAAAAGATAATATTAAACATCCCTCACTTTAGTTTTCATAGTCTTTCAGGGAGAAGAAAAAGGATAACTAGATTCCTTTGCTTGGGGCCAGATCTGTTTTCCTTGCCTGGGATTTCTGAAAGAAGGGACAATAAAGCCTTAATTTTGCACCTATATCAGCAGATTGGAAATCTGACAGCGGCATCGATTGCAAGGGGAGAAAGTGAGAACGCAAACTTGTATAGCTCAGCAGCTGTCACATTTCTGGATCTTTTCCTTGAGGAACTTAGTCTCTGTTGGCAAGAGGTTATGAGATCTTAATAAGGGTGCCATAAAGATAACATGAGCTAGAAAGGATAGGTGAAATTAGACAGGATCAAACTAGCTAGGATCACATAAATAGACCAGGGTAGAATAAATTGTATAAACAAGGAGACATTAGGTTAGCAGTACTGGATTAAGTGGACTAGATAGCTCTAAGAGAGTTACTTCTGAGTAATTTGAGGGATATTCGACAGTTCTTAAGATGATAACAAAATAAAATCCTTCACTCTGAGTTGCTAAGGTGATACAGCCATGATAAAGACTAATGAAATCCTAGAATACACAAGGGGGGGGAGGGGGGGGGCATTTTCAGTAAAGGGAGGCTGCAAAAGACACTGTAGAAAACTCTAGTGAAACCTTATCTGAAATATGGGTACTACTGTGGTGGGCTGACCCTGGCTGAGGGCCAGGTGCCCACCAGAGCCGCTGTATCACTCCCCTCTTTCATTAGACAGGGGAGAAAAGGTACAATAAAAAAAACTTACGGGTCGAGATAAGGACAGGGAGAGATCATTCTTTAATTATCATCACGAGCAAAACAGACCGAACTTAGAGAGGGAATTCATCTTATTTATTACTAAGCAAAACAGAGTAGAGGAATGAGAAATAAAATCAAATCTTAAAACACCTCCCCCCACCCCTCCCATTTTCCCGGGCTCAACTTCACTCCCGGCTTCAACCTTCGCCCCCCTCAGCGGCACAGGGGGACGGGGAGTGGGGGTTACGGTCAGTTCCTCACACGGTGTTTCTGCCGCTTCTTCATCCTCAGGGGGAGGACTCCTCTCATCGTTCCACTGCTCCAGCGTGGGGTCCCTCTCACTGGAGACAGTCCTTCATGAACTTCTCCAATGTGAGTCTCTCCCATGGGCTACAGTCCTTCACGAACTGCTCCAGCGTGAGTCTCCTCCACGGGGTGCAGACCTTCAGGAGCAAACTGCTCCAGTGTGGGTCCCCCACGGGGTCACAAGTCCTGCCAGCAAACCTGCTCTGGCGTGGGCTCCTCTCTCCACGGATCCACAGGTCCTGCCAGGAGCTTGCTCCAGCGCGGGCTTCCCACGGGGTCACAGCCTCCTTCAGGTGTCTCCACCTGCTCCGGCGTGGGGTCCTCCATGGGCTGCAGGTGGAATCGCTACACCCCCTCATCCTCCCTCCATGGGCTGCAGGGGGACAGCCTGCTTCACCATGGTCTTCACCACGGGCTGCAGGGGAATCTTGCTCCGGCGCCTGGAGCACCTCCTGCCCCTCCTTCTGCACTGACCTTGGTGTCTGCAGATGTTCTTACATCTTCTCACTCCTCTCTCTGGCTGCAAAAGCACTCTCTAACTGTTTTTGTCTTTCTTAAATATGTTATCACAGAGGTGCTGACTGGCTCGGCCTTGGCCAGCGGCGGGTCCATCTTGGAGCCAGCTGGCATTGGCTCTATCAGACACAGGGGAAGCTTCTAGCAGCTTCTCACAGAAGCCACCCCTGTAGCCCCCCCCGCTACCAAAACCTTGCCACGCAAAACCAACACAACTACGCTTGTCATTTAAAAAATTAATTCAGTCTGGAAAAAATGCAGAGAAAAATAAGTATGGAGAGGAGGGAAATTCCAAGTCTTGTTTATTAGAAGCTAGAATTGCCTTTTATTGACCATAGTAGGGGAAATAAATATCAAGCAGCAGAATAATGGAGCAGGATCTTTTAAGAAAAAGATATATTTCATATATGGCAGCAACACAGACACTGTCTTAGGTCACCTGGAAGACCCAGCCTAATATTCTTGATACATTTCATTAAAAAAAAAAAAAAAACAGGCTTACTTTTTCATGGTCACAAAGTTTGAAATAGTCATATGCTGAAATACAATGAAAACTTGCTGCCGGAGGGAATCGGGATTTGGCCCAGGTTAAACAGAAGATACTCAACACCTCACAGAGTTAGATCTAGTGTGGACCATAGCTACGTTCTTTTCATATTTTTTTTTGGTCAGAATTTCACAGGTTTATTTGGTGGACATTTTCATCAGTCATACTTTTAACCAAAATACTGTCATTTTTTATTTTTTTATTAACGTACTATATCTGAAGTTTTCCTTGCAGTTAGTTTCCTTGGTTCAGCAATTTTAATGAATTTTTCTAATGAAGAAAAATTAAAGAACAAAGCTGGTAGAAAAAAGGTCAATAAATACATTATACCGGCCGTGAGTGCCTGTATTTTTTTATCAACCTTGTTATGAACAAGGGTTAACACACCAAGCTCAGTGCAGCATGTGTTCACCAAAATCTAAACAAATCCTTGGAAGCTGGCACTTCCACGGCTGCTGATGTTGGCACTAACGTACTTTGCATTAGTTTGCCACAGCTGGAGATCTTGATTCACAGACATGAAAAGAATCAAATTGATTTCCCTCTTTTCCTTCCTTCCTTCCTTCCTTCCTTCCTTCCTTCCTTCCTTCCTTCCTTCCTTCCTTCCTTCTTTCCTTCTTTCCTTCCTACTTACAAGCCCATTTGAATCACAGTGTAAAATTGTGGACCAGCAGAAAAATGTTGGCTGTGGAATAGGAGGCATATGGACCATTGCACAGAAAATTAGACAATCAATTGTTAATCCATTGTTAATATGGAGGCCAGATTGCGATGTATGTGTACACAGAGGACTGAGAGACTATGCATCCAATATTTGGATTCTCCGGGGGTGATACCGAAATGGCTGACTTCTCAGCATCTGAATACCAGATCTCAACAAAACATTTAAGCTTTGAGCTTTTTCTTGAAATAAATTAGGTGCCTAAATAAAAGTTAAGACTACACATGTTGTATTGAATCTGGGCCGTGGTGTACTTTTTTCCTTTATCCTCAGTATTGTGGAGGGTGACAGGGCAGAGGGCTCCCACTGAGATCTTTTCCAGTCCCGTCAAATGCTTGAGGAAACATTGAAAACTACTCTGCAGTAGAAAACAACTGTGCAGTAGAAAACTACTGTAGAATCAGTTCTTATTATCTGTTTGAGGATAAAATTGGGGAAGGACAGGGAGGGGAGGACGAAAGAGAAAAATAACAAACACGAGGCTGGTGCCTTTGTAGGTTGAATGCAACGGGTGTATGGAAGGATGCTTGCAACACCTGTAATCAAGATAAATACAAAATGTCAGAGGAAAAGCTATTTGCTAGTCTACAGATGAAAAGAGCTTCTTTTTTTATTCAGGTGTGTGTAATGACAGTAATAATAATTTGACGCACATTGTGGCAAGGACAGTTTCCATACTGTCCCCCCATTATTTTGTTCACATCATATCTGTTGCCAGCCAAAGAATTTCACGTCCCTATCCTACAGTTCCAGCTGCTGTTGACACTAGACAGAAGCCACCTCCAGAGCACAAAATCTGTGCTTCCCTAACTCCCCGCTTTCGGGCAGGAGCCCCTTCACCCTTCTGCGAGGACCAAATGCAGGGAAGCTGTGAGCACCCCTCTGACAAGACTCCCAATGAAGGAGGAGAGGAACTGTGCTTCTAGGATCCAGGACCAAGATTCATCTAACATCTCTTTGGCAGGCACTGGGTAACCACAACTCCTGCACATGAAACTGCCATTTTTGCTTACTGTAAGGACTGTTCAACACTTGTAGGGACCTAGCCCCAAGGTCATAACTTTTGCTTTAAAGATCTCACAGTTTACTGAGATTATAACTTCTGTTTGTTAATGATATGGATATTTGTCATACTGATGTGGCAGACAAGTGTGTGTTCTTTTTGCCTCAATCAGATAAAGATTTATCTTAGACTTATGAGAAAGCCACAGTGTAAAGAAACATCCTACATCTATTCCTCAGCTTTATCTTGCCCCAGCATATGGCAGTGTACTTTTAGATTGGTTAATCAGAATTCCTCAGGCATTTTGTCCTGTCTAATACCAAAATCATTAATCTTATGTCTGTAAGATACTCCGCAGATCTGTTGTCGCTGGGCACACATTAGCTATTGACTGTCTGCACTTAGTGAGTAACAACAGTGCGTTAATTTAATTTGCAATAATTTTTTCCAGACATACATTCATCTCATCTGACCTATGTTTCTTGTTGAGGTTTTCCAATGCTAGGAATTTCATAGACAATAATTGTAACATATCTGCTTTCTTGGTAGGAAAATTTAAGGTATGAATATTAAAATCCAAATTATGCTAAAGACTGGGATCAAAGTTACAACTTGAAAAACAAAATAAAGCTTTCTGCCAAGAAAACAGATGTTTCAATAGCCTACTTACTTAGTAATAAGCTATTAAGCTATTAAGGTATGGATTAATTTGAATATACATTCCCCCTGCCAAATTGATATATGCATAACTACATCCATTTTCACATACCTATATAAAGCATGCACCTATTGAGGATGCAGGTGTCTAAGAGTGGTGGAATCTGGACATTATCTAACAGTTTGAACTGAACAGAAGCAAGCTTTCTCCCTTGCAAATGTCTTAAAATTTGTAGTCCGTAAGCATTGCATCGATCTATCAACGAGTCCACAAATATTTCACTTTAACTTTCTCGCAGAACCCTTGAATACCCTGCAGCAGCGTCAGGTTTGAAAATCAAATTTGTGGCTCACTACTGATCTGTGAATTGTGCACCTTGAAGCTCTTCCCCCGGCTCAGGGCTTCCTGATCACAGAGAGCTGCTCGTTGGAAAGGAAGAACGTAACCACACACACGCTCGTAGATGTTCATGCTAAGCTGCTATTCCACTCAATGTATTGATTTTAGGCTGATTTCTAAGCCAAGACGACGAATGAAGTAATTCTGTAACATTGCCTTAGCTAAAATCCAGCCAGATGCAGGATAAAACATCAAAAGCTGCTGAGATCACCCTAATGTCTTAAATTGCGTTGCATAAGCTCACATACCTTCCTGCTTGCAGAAGGTCTATTACAATGCTGATGGGCAGGACCAGATCACAACTGTAATTGTTCCTTACATATCAGGTGGAGATGAGGCCGAGGAATTGTGTTTCCTGTACAGAGGGCTGGCAGGACACTTGATTGAATAAGATTAAAAGGGTTAGGTGGCCTTTACACCTCCCCTGATCCAAGCCATGCTATAAGTGCACATCTCAAAACACTTTCTAAAATATTGTGGTCCTTTACCACAAATAGCTTATAAATACATTTATTCCTCTGAAAGTCTGGGCATAGTTTTCAACGGTACTTTGTAGAAAGGGAATATCGGAAAACAGGTATGAATAGTACGTGGATTATAATTGTGCACACAAACCCACATTTGCATATCCAAGTACTCTCCTTTATACATTCAAGCATGCTAAAATTTTATAGATCAACAAAATGGATTTCCATTAAAAGACTGTCATTCTTTCTTCAGCTGGCTTGCCAAATTAAACCCAGCTTACTAAGGGCAAGGCAATTATCCCTATCAAAGGGCATTACATTTAAAAAGATCTGAATCAGACACTCTTAGATTAATGTGGAAATGCAAGAGGAGCTTATACTCTTTGCTCAAAACTAAGGCCAAAATAAAAAGAGCGGTGTTGATGTTCATCATCCAAAGTATATCTCCAACAATGGAAAAGCAAAGCATAAGTGTGATCTAAAACAGTTTGTAGCACGTAGTTACCATCTATCATGTGCCAAATACACTTGCAATTTAACCATCATATATCGATCCCAAAGAAATAGCTACATGGAAAAAAGATATCCTTTCAGTCCTTTCAGGGAACTCTGCCATGAACTTCAGTGAAATGATTGTTTAGTCCTTTGCTGAAATGAATCTTGCAAAAAAACAATTCAAGCATAGGTTTTTTTAAATACCAAGTAACCAATTATAATAGCTTAGTTTCGAAAAGGTCTGTTTTGTTAAATGCGAGTTCATGATTAAGTTAAAAAATCAGGAGGGAAATAATAGCAAAGGAACTATGCGTATAAAATATGGTAGGTATGTCAATGTGAAGTTAATTACATGGCAATATAATGTAACCAACGTATGGTTAATTGCATTACTTACCGCAGTTCTTGCATTCCTACAATAAATTTAAAATTCTAATTATTCTATTAAGTAAATCATTTTCAAAAACCCTGACAGAAGAGTCAAATGGTTATTTTGATCATATTGTAATCAGCCTAATGATATTTCCTTTTCACATCATTAAGCAATAATTTATGGTGCAGTGCAAATAATGCAGATTAATTCTAAGAATATTAAAATCATTTACCTCTTTTGAACATGATGCATGTTCCTATGTCCTGGAAGCAGTGAAGTTAATTTCCAACTGATCTCTTAAACATAATTTTTAATCTGATTTTGGTTTTTACCTCCCTGTATGTTGCCCATACACCTCCTCTAGAGTTACACTGACAGCAAGGTTCCTGAGAATTCACCTTTATGAACGAGAGCCTGTGCTACCATGAAAACCGGATGAAAGCAGATACTCTTAGGAAACTGATCTTTACGCACAGACTACGGACTCGAAACACAAAAGGTTTCTATCACGTAATGGGACTCAATATGCGGAGACTGAACAGCGTAAGAGGGGTTGGAACTAACCGCAGTACGTGCAACCCTGGCTGGCTGGCCTGTTTCAAAAATAAAGGCTGAGGAATGGTTACTTAAGGAAACCAATGTTACTTAAGGAATAATGTTCAGGGAAATGTCAATATACACTGGGTAAAAAATGCAAAGAGGAGTCTGAAAGACCTGCAGCCACTGTAATTTATAATTTTCCTGTTCAGTCAGGGACATTTTCCAAGGGTAGAAGTAATGTCTAGAAACATCTTGACCATGTAAGGAAAAAAATCACTTAAGCTGCTTGCAAGCAAAAAAAGATATAACGCTCAGTAAGCACGGCTCGTTTCATCTTCGCAGGAGTGTGGGTTGCCCCCTTTGCTCCCCGTGGGATGTCTCCCCTGCAGTATGCTCTTTTGGTAAGCACGGTGAGTCAGCAATCCAGGCGTACGAGTTGCTGTGCTGTTTGAGAGGCACAGCTGGCTACTGCTGGAAATCCTTTTCCATGCAGAACGGCAGGATGGCTGGAATTGGAAGGGGCCTCCAGAGACCGTCTGGTCCGGCTCCCCTTTTGGCTGTGCACTTTTGACAGTCACCACACAGACAACTTCTATCTGCAGCACATTTCTAGCACCTATTAATAATTTAGCTATCTTTTATAAACTATTTATAAATCAAGTCCTAGTACAAAGTGCAGCCAAAAAATCCAGCCTTTTCCTGACTGGAAGCGCAGCTCTAAGAACATGGATGCAGAGGCAGGTACAGAGCACCAGGGTCTTGCTCAAGCCAAGGGCGGGTGAAAGACCCTTCAACCAACCTGAACGTGATGGAAGACTCGACCTCTGGATCTCAGAAGGATGAAGGCCTGGCAATGGAGCACGTCCACCGTACGGTCTAACTAACCCACAGTGCAAGATTAATATTTTATTAGTGAATTTCACTGAATATTATGCTTAATTGATTTTACCCAAAGACATTAGAGTGGTGCTTCGTGTGCACAGTTAAAATAAAGGCATTTCCTAGATTCCTAGATTGCCTATTTTGTGCCTCCTGATAGATTAGTTTGGCTAAAAGTTTGGCTGATTTTGCCAGAATGAGTCATAGCAATACCAAAAAAAAAGTATTAATTTATTTAATTTCATTTTACATCACTAAGAGCCATTACACAGCCCAGTTCTACATCTCCTGCACCTGGAATGTAGATGAGCAGAGTTGTTTGATGATGGATGGCTCTGAAGACTGCAGTTTCCTAGGGTCACATATTTCATGCTTTCTATGTCCCATGGCATGTCCCCAGGGATGGTGAGGTAGAACACTGCTTCCCTAAAGGAAGCACTGGGGCTGGATATTCGTACCTTATTCTACTGGAATAATAGTTTCTATTTGTTTAAAATATAACATTTTCTTTGTTCTGATTACTGTTGAAGTGTACTTTAGTAGTTTACTGACCCTTTTAATAAGCAAGAATTTAATCTTTTGGCAAGAAAGGAAGCCTGGCATTTGTTCAAAAGTGAACATACACTGGTGCGTGCAATAAAACAAGACCCCACCACCCTCAACTTCTATTCCTGTTTAATCATTCTTCCACACAGGGAGTGCTAGGGTAGGATTAACTTCCAAAAACTATCAGCAAGAAAGAAAATTCACAGCAGGCATGTTTGCTATGTTTATTTGGATTTATCCAGCTGTATCTGTAAATCCTATCACTTAGTGATTTCATTTTTACAAGAAACATAAATCCCTTTTGAATTCATCTTCTGTAGCTTTCACTGAATGGGAAAAGAATAACACACACCTTTTTTTTTTTTTAAATCTCACCAAACATTCGGTTTACTTAAATTGCACATCGTAAGTATCTCCTCCACTCAGACTGCACAGTTCCCTGGCATTCTTCGTTCACCTTCTCGCTTGGTTCTCTCTTACGCAATGCATCACGAAGATGGAAATGTCCGCCAGGCTTTGTGCTGATACATGCAGTCGTTACTCTTAGATGGATGGGTGTCAGTTTAGAGTGAGAGTCTTCGCGTCCTAATGGAGAGCACTCCACAATACCACAGGTGCTTGAGAGACCTTAAGTTACTCTTCCACTTAAAGTTGTACAAAACGGTTATGGGAGACAGAAGGGCAGCCACCATTTTTCTCTCTATCCGGGTGTCAGTAATTCCATGGGAGGGAAGGGTCAATTAGAGGAAAACAGGGAAACTTCAGCAGGACAAGCCAAAGACCTACTCTTGGAGGTAGCATCAGTATTAGTAGTAGTATAGATCTGTGTAATGATAATGCCCAAAACCTAACCTAGAACATGAACCACCATGCTAATAACTTCTTAATGCGCAGTAGAGACAGAGCCATGCCTCACAGCTTAAACTCACCATAGAATTTACGTACGACAGGAATATTATTGGGTGGGGTCGGGGAGAAAGTCAAGAGTTTGAACAAGCCTAATGTTTTCGTTCAATATAACCAAAAATGTGAAAGATCCCCTTGCTTTCTTTCAAGAAGATAACTACTTTTAGCATGGGAACTCTTTGGAAAGAGGTGAATGGTTGAAAAAACAGGACACGACATTATTGGGTTTTTTCTTAATTGTCAGTGTTGAGGCTGTGATTCTTATATTTAGCTGAGCAAGAGTTTTGCATGTGACATAAGAGGCATATTAAGTCATAAGGTTGAAAGAAACAGCTACCAATTGCGATGATGTGTTTTTGCTTTTTTTACATGCCTTAAATGTTAAGTGTAAAAGTTTGTAGAAAACCTAAAATAGCTGGGATTAAGTTTATAATTTCTATAAGCAATAGAGGCTAATTTCAGCCATAGTTTCTTTTCAATTGAACTAAATAACTCAGTGCAAATCATTCTCCCTATTTATTTCTGTTCAGCATCTTTTCTTTTAAAGGTTGATTATTGCAGCTCCTGTGTAAGTAGGGGATGGAAGGGAGACTTCTATTATTTTCTGTCTTCCCAACTCAGTTGTTAGTTTCTAATTGGCTTACAGGAAAGCATTGGAGAGGTCAGTTACAGCCACACCAAAGGGATTATTTAGACTGATGAAGCAATCAGTTGATAATTCCCATTGCACCTTCAGTTCCTCTTGCTTTAATTTCACTTGACGCTGCCGAGGATAAGAACTGGCATCTTAATAAATCAACTCTGTGAATCTTTTCTACATCTACTAAGAAAACACTATTGAAGCTGCTCTGCTTTGCATAAAACATTCGAATATTTCCCAAATAAGAACTTGGACCCAGGCTGTCATGGTCAGTATGTTAACCATCGGATCAAAGAGTCATTCTGGTGCTCTTCTACCAACTAAAGCTTTATAAAATTGAGCAAGGTGGCACAGCTTTGGCAAAAGAAACTGATTCCCATCTAAGAATATCCAGTAATTCAATGTTAGACACTGTCCTTGCTTCAGATGCAGAGAGATCTGGACCCTGGTAATTAGGCATATAATCAGCTCAGCACTATGAGCACATGACTTGTTATACAGCTCTCCAGGGTCAAAATTGTAGGGTAGTGAGGATTTAATTTTGTACTTAACTGCCTATCATTAATGACATCTCTTAGAAATTTAAGTCTTTTTGTGAATTAATGTCACTCGCCTCAACCCTTTGTATGCAATATGTTGTTCAATTGATTTAATGTTTAAAAGTGAAGTCACCTGCCATTTGGTTCCTGGGTCTGTTACTGGTCTGCTTTTTGATCTTGAGTTAGCCATTCACTTTTTCAGCCAGCAGAATAGATATGATGCTATTTTTCAGGTTCATCCATTTCTGACAGCTAAAGTACATCTATACCCTAAGATGGTGTTCATAAACTACAAACCCTTAGGCTTTTCATAAAGTTTTTGAAAGATGTTTTGAGAATACAAAATGCAACTTTAGCTTCAATAAACACAGAATTACTACTAAAAAATCTGCAGAGAGCAAACTTTTTATATCCGTTCTCTAATCTGCACTGTTTTAATGGCAAAGATGTAGAACACACCGAGCACCATGCTAAACTAATTTGTGTTGAACAAAATAGAAACACATTGCTTTGGGGGAAATGTTCATTAAAATTGTTTCCATCGTACCTGCTTCCTCAGGTACCTCCTACGTAATCTAACTTGGTATTTTGCAATTAAGTCAAGTTCTTTAATGTAGTAACTTTCCTTTTTCTCTCCTCCTGCCAGTCAAATCATATTACAAAAGCTTCTTCTACACTCAGCCAGACAGCTTGCTGTAAAGTGCTCGCTTTTCTCTTAAAAAATAGACATGACATGCAACCCACCACTCCGTACAGTCTGTCATCAAATCATCTGTGTGGTGTAATCCCCACCCTGCTATGTCAGAAAGGTAGCCTGTATTCAGCTGTCTATCACTTCTTTATGCTCGTTAAACCTTTGATGAAGTCAGTGAGCCAAAATAGAATCTGAAAAATAGATGATCCTTTGAAAGCTTTATGAAAGGATACTCAGACATGCAGTGATTTAAAGAAAAGTATAGCGTGTAAGTATGAAAAGAAGAACAGATATCACAGAAGGGCACGCTATTTTTAGCTTCAATTTCCATTAAAATAACAATCTGCATTTTTGGTTTTATGTTAATGAAAATAACTTCTCTGCAGATTAATGGTAACTTCACTGTAAGCTTTATGCACATGAATGAACTTGAAACAACTAAAACATTGTTATTCTACTAACTCATTTAAGACTTGCAGTGTAAGACAGACAATTCTGCCCTTCTTATCAGCAGGAGTAAGACAGTAAAATGCCATCTTGGCTTTCTTCATGAAATTAGACACATAGATCATCTACTGATTACATATAAAATTTTATATATCTGTATAAATGCACCCCTTAGATCTATGTCTACAGTTATTACATACATTAAAAAATACAAAAATACAAAACCAATGTCATACCAAAGACAGTTTTTCACTATTTAAGAGACACAGCATGGCATACTTGTGAAAATTGTTATTTAATGTGACTGAGGGAAGTCTGATATTCCCAAGTGCTGAAGAAAAATCTCAAAATCATGACATTTCTTAAACATTCATGGGATTTTTGCCTTAATTAAAAATACATATATTTTGCCTTAAGTAAAAATACATATATATACATATATACAATAAAATACTCATATATTGTGAGCTCCCTGAATTGAATCTCTAGATGCACTTTTTACATGGCTTCAGCCATCTTTCTCTGCAACCCTGATGACTAGAAAATGTACTTCCTTATAATCTGAGACACATTAATTTCATGACTGCAGTAGTTATAAATGTACACGGGTTGCGAGGCTGCTAACAAAGTCTTGAGACATGGCCAAAGTCTCAGCCATGCTGGCACAGCCCGGTTTGCTCAGAGTGGACTAATGGACCAGCGGTGGGCCTCCTACATCTTCACAGGCAGAAACAGCAAAACCTTCCCTCCAACTAATTATCTCTCTTGGTGTTTTGGTATCACCTCTCCAGTCAACTTATTAACTAGTGTATGTTAGCTAGAGGGCGAGTCCCCAGTAGAAAGCGGTACCTTGAGATATGCAGCAGCAGCAACTTTAAAAATGCTTGGCATGGGTGCGTCAATGCACGGATGCTTTCAATAAGAAGTGAGCATGGCATGTTCTCCTGATACCCGCTGAAGGTCAGCATTTTAAGAAGCACTAATTTAAGGCACTAGAAAATGGAGACATTACATTTTCACTATTTACTGTTATGTTTAGGATTCAGAAAAGAAGATGTAATTTAAAAAGTCATCCTGCATAAAGAGCCTTGGCTAGTTGAGAGGAAACATAGTTGTCACCTTTTGACTTAAATATGTCTGTCCCACAAAAAAACCTACACATAAATTAGTGTCCATCAAAATACAAATATAGATAACCACTTGTGATTCGAGTATATTGTACAGATTTTAAAGATGACAGCTACTTTCATCTTCATATTAGAATTGAAGCTGACTTAGAGAACCCATGAACACATGCACATTTAAACCTGTGTACAACCTTTGACTATGTGTCTTTGTTAGCAGGTAGTGCTGAAAAGCAAGACCAAATCTCTGTGATGCAGAGCAGTGTGCAATAAGTGGGGATGACGGGACGTTTGCCTCAAGAGCACACTTCTGATCTACACTAAAGTGCTGGAGGAGAAACTCCCTTTGTGTCCTTTGCATAAGGACTGCAGCAGTCCTTATCCATAAGGGTTAGAGGAGGTGGTCATAAGGGTTAGAGGAGGTGATCAGAGTATTAGAGAAAGAAAAAAAAAGAAGTGGCATTTGTTCCTTGCCCCACTGGCTACCTTCAGGCAAGTAACAAGCAACAAGAGAAAAACAATTTTGAAGATGGATGACTGTTTCTCTGAAATTTTTTGCAGTGAGCATCGTTGCAGCATGTTTTTCATTTCTTCATTTGTTGGCATACAGATTTTACTAGGAGATGTGAGAATCTGTCACCTAAAAAAGTGTGATGGTATACATGGGCAAATGCATAATACTACTGGAGTGTCCTCACACACCACTATATTATGTTTGTTTGGTCATGACCATAATGACTGCTGAAAAATGTGTAAAGTTTGGTGGTCAAGCTAACACATCCAAAGCAGGTAGAAAAAAGGAAATAGAGGTTTTGAGCTAGAAGAGAAAGGCCACACGTGTTACATTCTGGAGATGAGAGGAAGCAGACCCCGTAACAGGAGAAAGTAAGAATGTGGAGGATGTGGCAGTTGTTAGGTGGTGACATGCATGACATCTGCAAAGAAGCAGGTACAACAGCCCCTCTTCAAACAAGTAGATTTGGTTGCCATTAAGATTATATAACAGAACTATTTTGCGTTGGGGTTTGTTGGGTTTTTTCCAGTTCTCCAAGCACAGTACAGTGAATACCATGTGGAAACATATGCAGCTATACTCCTTCTCAAAACCTTCTCTGTTCACTGGCAATTGGTTCAACTCTTTAATTACAGCAAAATCCATGCTAAGTGTTGTAATGTACTCTGGTATTGATTTTCAGACCAAAGAGCATCAACTTTTCATAGAAAAGGGAAAATTCATCTTGATTTATCTAACACTGAAATATTCAGACACTAAGAAAACTACCTTCCTCCAGCAATAGCTGCATTCTTGTGGAGAGCACTTTGTCACTGGGTTTCTCCCACGTCAGTCATGGTTTGTTGCTCTGCAGCAGTCGTACTCTGTAGATATTACAGCAGGCAAAATATCTAATTATTTCATGTATATTGTATCTGTTTTAGGTATCAAGAAGACGACAAAAGTACCTCTTTTTATGCTGCTAATTATATACACATATGCAGACAGAAATAGGCAGTGGAGCATGAGGAAGACATCACAAATCAAAACAAAGATGTGTCTAGTATTCCTGTCCCTCTGTTACGAGTGTGGCACGAAAGCAAGAATTGTATAGTCTAATATGCTCTCTGTGAAACTCATCACTATTGTATGATTCAGAGAAATATAATTAATTGCTTTAGGCTGCCACTTGTTTTAACTCTGTATTGCTACCATCTAATGCAGAGACATGGCTACAGACTCACAGATCTAGAAGGTCCATCCTTTGCCTCAAAGCCAGCATGAACTATCCTTATGCCATTCGCAGCACATTCGTCTGCTGAGTACTTCTCAAGGTGGGGATTCCTCCACCTTCCCAGGCTATATACTCCAATGCTTTGCTATGCTTGCTAGTAGAAAGGCTTAATGTGTAAGCCAAGTCTTCTCTGTTGCAATTTAAGCCCATCATGTTTTTTGGCCTGTCCTTAGCAAACACAAAAAATGGGTTATTCTCTTCATAATTACTGCAGCTCCTTCTATACTTGAAGTGTTCCTGCACGTTTTCCTCTATTTTCACTTCCATTCAATCACTCCTGACAAAAATACACTCTCAAGACTCTGATCAGCTTCCCACAAGGATCTTGCCTAGACTTCGTACAACTAGCCCAAGTGCTTCTTAAAATTTGAATGCTTAGCAATGGGTACTGTTTTTCACTAAAAGCCCAGCATGTGCTGAATAGAGTAGGATTCTTTCACATGCTACATAGATTATAACCCCACCTATACATCACCTGGTGGCATTTGCCTTGCTCACTACAACATGACGTTGGTGACCCATAGTTCACCTGGGAGCAAGAATAAGCTTCAGATCTTTTCTCTATAAAAATGCCGTTTAGTTAAACTATTGAATTAATGCCCTTTCACAGCAAAACTTCAAGTAATGATAAACCTCAAACGGCTTCTGTTTGGACCTAAAAATTGGCACCTGGAATTTTGCATGCATAGCACTTACGTGTTTCTATTGACTTTTGAATGGCAGTATGTCTGAACAAACACTTGTGCTTGACGTTTTGCTTCTACAGATCTAGAATCTGTGTTAAGGCCTTTTTGAAAACCTGAATTTCAACACTGAAAATTTTGCACGGCAAGTACCAAGCCACAAACCTGGTCCTGTGAAAGCAGGCATTTCAGAGCTCATGCATAAGGAACAAAGCTGATACATGAGGAATGACACGAAGGCAGGCAATTAGAAATGGATAAACGGGTTCAGTTTAAACAAAGTTCTTACTAAAAGGAAACCAAAATTAAACATGCTGAAAGCTCAGAAAAGGATCATGTGCAACTCTTCCGTTCATCGCTCTTCAGTCAGCAGTTTTCTCTTTTGGAGAGGTCTGCTCTTCCTGCTGCCAGCAGGTGCTTTGCAGATATTGCGGAGACGTGCAAATAACTTCAGGCAACTCGAGTACGAGCATTCTGACAGCCCCACAGGTTTGGCAAGAGGGCTGGTCAGGGCGAAGACTGAGGGACTCTGCTCTCAATTGTAAACACACTTTGCTTACAAACTATGTGCTGCTGACATATTTGGGCCCAAATAAATTCCCTGTTGACCGTCTGGTGGTAATTATAACCAACTTGCAATTTTTCCTGTTGATCTTCACTTCTGTGGTGTTATTACTTTAGCGTAATCCTAGGGTCACCTACGCAAAAAGTGTCTGGGCCAGATCCTAGAATCAGCACCTATTTTTTCATTCACTCCTCGCAATTCTCTAGGAATAAAAGATTGAAAGCAAACTGCATAGAAATTGAATAAGAAACTTAGTATGTGGCTTCTTGTTAGAGAATTTTATAGCATGAATATTTGTGAAGTTATGTTTCTACAAATGTTTAGTCATTAGAATGATAAGGAGCAAATACTTTATTCCATTGCAAATAAGGAAATTTCTGCACAGTATATCTCATTGGTATAGGCTTTTTCTCCTGTTCTAAGTCACCACCAGTTAAAGCTAAGATACAATTATGAAAAAATACAAGATGATTCTTCCCTGCATTTATGACTGCATTTACAGGAGGAGAACTTCAGTAACTGATAGAAACAATTCCTGAGCAATAAAATAATTGATTATGTTTCAGAAAAAAAGTGTGATTATTTTTTTTCTTGTGCTTGTACAAATGATAAATAAGTAATCCAAGGATTAAAGTCTGAAGACAACAGAGCTCGTTATTTGAGCAGTGAGAGCAGCACTAGGAATTAAGTGAATAATTCTAAGACAACCTCTGACTGCAGAACTGTTGTCATCTCTGTAAAAATTCTTCATGAATGGTCCCTGCTAGTAAAAATTTCCCCCAGCCTTAGCAACACACCCTTTTTGTGGGACTTCCCAAGTGGCATATAGCCCTCTAATTCAGTTCAGGCATTGCCAAAAGTTGGTACTCTAAAGCTTAAAGTTGAAAAATGTGTTTAATTGTCACATTTTCAGGGCTGAGCTGTGCAGAGCCAGAGGCAGATAAGTCCCCGGCAGCTTTAGGGGATACAAGAGACTAAAATTTAAATTTCCCGAAGAGATGCAGCTGAAGACAGGCCTTCTGGACTCAGTGGGGCAGTCACACTGCGGGAGCAAGCTGGCAGCCTGCCTCCCGTAAGCCCTGGCTGTCAGGCATCCATCCGCCCTGGCTCTGCTCCGTGCCAGCTCTGCTCCCCACCTCTGCTTGTGCCAGTGGGTGCGTGTTGTGAGCTACAGCCTACAGACACCTCCAGGCACCCAAAGGCACACGGCCACGTGTGCAAAAACACCTTCCGCGTGCTTAAATCAAAATAAAGGCGATGGAGAAACTGTCAAGGATAAGTGAGCTTCCATGGGTCTCACCAAATTCAACGCAACAGGCCATAACGTGAAGCTGTAATGTCACAATTGCCAAGACCTGACAGTGAGTAGAAGATAACTTAGCAGCTTAATGAGTCTGCCTTCACCCCAATTACATCAGTAAGTGTTTTAGCAAGGTCTTTAATAACTAAGGCTTCGCTCTAGGTAATCATTGAGTGTGTACTCAAAGAACAGCGTGAATACTAGCAGCGTGCTCTGGAAATTGAGGATAGATGCTAAAGCTGTAAGATCTCTTCTTAATCCACTAAAGAAAGAAGAAAAACTCCTCCAGAGTACTTTCTAGACCAGATAGAAACATTAAATCATTAAAGATTTGTGTCACAAGGTTTTACGTGTTGTCAGGTTGTAGCAGCTCTTGGGTATTTGAGGCCACTTTGTGTACTGTATTGTTGTTTCAATATTGATTTTCTTTCTCATCTCCATCTGGTTCTTCTTTAATAATAATAATAATAATTCTTATATCATGATTAGAAAGAGGATGAGCAGCTACTTGGGATCAAGACATGAATAGTTGACTTGAAGGGAAAGTTTATAAAATATTTCCTGGTGCTATTACACCCATTCAAGCTCTAAGGAAAATTATTATCAATACTTTGTACTGAATTCTTATCAATTGCCTTGAAGACTTCACTGTTATGTGAAATTACAAATTATTTAAGATCAAAAGAATTGTATTAGCATGTAAAATTTGTCTTTCTGATAAAATTAATAATGACAAAGAAAATTGACCTGCTTGTGAAAGATAATTGCCTCTGAAGATGAATGTTATATTTATTAAGCAGGAAAAGTAAGCACACATAAGGATTAGTAGTGTAATAAGCCATATATTTTATTTTTAAGATGTCCAGATTTCTGTGATTAATAAAATTAAAATGAATGTTCAAATAATAATGTGGCAATATTTAATTGGATCTTTTCTATTTGTACAATACTTTTATATATCATTAAGAATTTTTAATAATCTGTTTCAAAATTTGAGCTGTGCCTTCATCAAAGTTCCATTATCTCCCATTTGATCATCTATTTTCTTGCCAAAGGGAAGGAAAATTAGTTCCTCTGATAAAAATGTTTGACTTACTTACTTAATAAGTCAGCAAAAGCATCCTATAGCGTAAAAAAAAAAGTAGTAAAAAAAGTAAAAACAACTACCAGTGTGCACCCTGTGGGGTAGAAAGGAAAATCTACTATTCTATTCAGAAGGAAGAAAAAAATTAACAAGTCACTGTTCTTCAAAACTCATTTCCTACCTCACCAAATTCCACATCTCCACCACAACTTTCCAACCTTACGTAGCATGCACAGTCGCTACGGAGAGTGGCAGTGTAAAATGAGGATAAATGGCTGAAATGATGCCATGTGAGCAACATCGGAAAGAGCTTTTTTCCAGCAGCCATTTACAAAGCAGCGGGCTAGGAACTGGCAGAAAGCATGCGCTTTTTGGCAAAGTGGGATTTATAAAGTGCTGACATGCAGCTAAGGGCGAAAAGAACACGTGGTGCTAGGCGGAACAGGGAGTTAATAGGATAGTCACCATCTTCCTCGCAACTTGACATACCTAAGCAGCTAAAAAATACAAATTTCAAGGGATTAAGATAGAGCTGTCTCTGCGGGGACTGTGGTACTGTGCCTAGCCTGTGAGTTGCCAGAGCAAGCTCTGACGCTAGCACCTGCACTCAGGCTTCCTCTGATGGCAGAAACCTAAACCGGTTTCTGTCACCTTGTCGTCATCATAGGCAAAAAGTGAAATGCTCCTTCCATCAACGGACAGAACTTGTGAAGTACGATCATTGGGATGCACAGGGGTACACCTCTACTTACACGGCGTATCTTGTCTTCCAGCAGAAGGCACAAGCCCCTGTTAATGAAGCCAAAGTGACTCCTGAGCGGGAGCTCAGCCTGCAGTGAAGCTCAGGCACAGCTCCTTGCACCTGGCACTGGAGATGCTGTGTCTCACTTGTATTTAAGGGGGTTCTAAAAAGGATTCTGCAGGCGTGGAATACTTTGACATGTAAGATGCACCCAGCAAAAGGGAACTGCCAAGCACACTGATTTTCTTGGTTCCCAAAAGTCCCGTGAGTTTCTCCGTCACCCCCTCAGTCCAACACAGCACGGCTCACTGGGTGAGGCAAGGACAAGCCCTTACGTTCAGTTTCCTGGTGTCTCACTCCAGCCCTTTAACCCTGTATCCAAATTTCTCCATGGATTACTTCAAATATTATCTCTTTCACCCTCGCAAAACCTTTCAGACCTTGTTCCCATCCAACCTCACATTCCTCAGTTAGTGCTGAGGTGTTGGCTGCCACCTCTGACCAGCCCCTGACATGATCCCCACCTCCAACATCTCCTCTTACATTTCCATAAAAGCATTTTCACGTCTTTCCCCATGCTGCTTCTCACTTTTGGAAGGCATTCCCCATAAACACGAACACAGCTAGGCCATTCTTCCCCTTTGTCTCCCCATTTAATTTTTTTCTTTGTTGAGATGCCAGCAAAGCAATTAGCAACAGTTACGCTACTAGCATGCTGGTGGCTATCAGAATGGCTGATCTGATAACATTTTTTCTCGTATCATTCCTCCTTTTTTTTAACTCTTCCATCTGCCCCGGCACATCATGCATTTTCTGCTCTTGCAGATTTCAAGCGTAAGCTGCTGGGGACAGGAACCCCCCCTTTTCTTTAGATTTTGTTCAGTGCCTGGCACAGTAAGGTCTCTAGTCTTAACCTGATCTCCATTGCTACCCGAATATAAATTATTATATTTGGAGAATCCTTAAAAATATGCCTAATATTGAAATAATGCATTCCTTCACAGCAGCAAAGAAATTAGCAGATCTCCTTTTTTCAGAGTAGTTATATTATTTCTCAGGACCCTCATAAGAGATGCGGTAAGGTACAAAAGCAGGTACAGCCATCAATATTTAACCCACACAATGACTCTGTGAGGGAGACTTGTCACAGTACCAAATATTTCTGTGTTGTGGGAATTTAATTATGTCTTGCCTGTTTCATGGAAACTGTAACCTAGATACAGAGCCACCAAACTGATAAACATAACTTCATATTTGGCATGTTATGAACAACCATATTTCAGAGGAAATTATTTGAGTTCATTTATATAGATCATAAGCCTGAAACTAAATTACAGCCATGAATTTTGGCTCAGCAGAGTTCTCTGAACTGTAATAGCAAAGTCTGAGATAAGTTCTCAGGTTTTTAGACTTCCAGAAAGCAGAGTGAAACTTCCCTTTCTTATTATAATGTCAACCCTACCACTGTACATTTCAGCCTATAGTAACATTTTCAATTATAAACCTCATTTTTCCATAGAGTTGGACTAAGTGAAAAAGAAAAGTGCTGCAGGTTCAAAGGAATTGCCACAGGTTGGGTGCAAATCATAAACAGTTTTGTTCAGCTATTTTATTCATGTGCAAGAAAAAGAACAGATTAAGACTGACTTGGGGATGTCTTCACTTTCTATATAAAATTAAAATGTTATTGCTTCACATTCTTTTTTCAACCACTCAAGGTATTTTCTGATGAAGAACATCAAACTCCAATTTTCGTAAGTAAATACAACTGGTAAGTCTAATTGTAGAAAGTACAGCTTGCTTTTTTCCAGCATCCTTACAAGGAAAGTATACTTAAGTCTCTCTGGTTGATAAATGAATAATGAATTTAGCTCACTGTGTCTCAGCAGAGGAAAACCCATGATGTGAAACTCTCAAAAATAGTACTAAATTTTCAAATCAAACATAACTATAACATTTTCCCACCTATAGATGCTGTAGATTAACATTTGAATCCCATGCAGATCTGGAGTATTTACAACTTCACATGGAAAACAATAAAAGCCCAACCTAGATTTGAAACTGTTGTTTTTATCAAACATCTACCTTATTCTCTTGCAGCGTTAGATCACCACAGGAAAAAGGGACTACACTACAGAGATGTAAACTAGTGCAGAAACTCAGTGCTGCTTTGCTTCAAGTTTGTGATAGTATCTCCAAGGAGCTTACCATGTATTTCAGTCTGACACAATCTTATTTTAATTTCTAAATGCTGGTGGATTTCTGCATACCTCTGCAAAAATAAAACTGACTTTATTCTTTAATATCATATGATGTTTAAATGATTTAAAAATTAAACTAACTTGTTGGATCAATTTCCCAAATTCAGCTGACACTGAGCTTGCAAGGAAACAGAAGAGAAAAGTGACTTTTGTCACCTTCAGCTTCTTTCCTTCGTCACGTCTCTGGCAGTTGCAGGAGGGTCTTTTGAGAGCCTGTTCATTTCAAGGTGCTTCAGATTTCATCTGTACCATCTTTGTTTATCTCCAGCAATTATACACTTATTAGGCTGACTAAAAATAATTCAAAGGAAGACTTTGTTCCACTCTATTAAGTAGTTTTCAGCATATCTGATACAAGTTATGTAGTGATAAAAGCTATATAATCATGCAATTAATTATTCTGTTTCCTTGAGTAAATGATGCATAAAGTTTTGTTACAAAGAGAAAGGGATGGTCCTCTATTCACTGAGACATCAAATTATTAGGAATTTAGATGTGAAAATGTATATTGAATTAGGATTACCACTTGAACTTATAAAAAACAAGATATTCAAATAGTTGATATCCAGTCTAACCCGCCTGCTGGTCTTTTCTTGTTTGATCAAGCCCGAAATAATACTATCTAATAATACTTTCATTATCTCCCTGCAAAGGTAATACTCCCTGCTTAGCTTTAGAATTAAATTGCACACAGTCACTTGTCATCTTTCTCCATGTTTTCACTTTGTTTCACGTGATAGGTGCTAAGACTGACAGACTTACACTTGGCAAATGTCCGAAAGATGAAACTTTGTAGAGGTGGTTGCCAATTGCCATCAATACTGATCAGACGCAGTGGTTGTGATTGCGAGGTAGAAAGCTATGCATTCCAGTGAGACCACAAAGTTGTAACGTAGGCTAGAAATCAATTCTTGTGCTGACAGCTACTCTCCAAAATTCACCTTCTTTTAGAGAATCCTCCATTTTAGCATTTAACTATTTTGAGACTGCATTTTAGAAGTTCTTGTGAATCCTTGTCCCAGTGCCGTACCTGAGAGGAACCTAAAAAAAAAGCAGCTGGAAAGAAAAATAACTATAAGGAACTGCGCAGATTTCTGCCAAAAGCACACAAGTACACTTTATTTTTTACTCCACAAGACGCTGCAGTGCTTTTACATACAGCAGAATCTCATTATTTTGTACTTCATTATTCATATCTTGGGTAAACCACACGCTCCAAGGAGAAGTTAACAAGTTCTTCCCACATCCAGTAAAAAAAAAAAAAAAATTAACAGCGGAAGCTAAAAGGATGCTTTATTTTCAGTAAATCATTGGTTTTACAGAAAGAAAATGTGTTGCTTTCACTTGTCTGCAAATAATTAAATCTAAACCTGAGTTGCCAGAATTAATTAAAGCTAATTGCCAGATTCCACTATACTTCAAGATAACTATACTGTTACAGTCCTCAAGAAATTCTTCAAGAATGCACTTTCTTTTCAGGAGCAAGAGGTGTAATGCTGCCAACAAACTTTCTGTGAAGCTTTGAATATTCCCCTTCCATGGGAAAGTATGTAAACAGATGAGTGAAATGGAAATTGTTATATAAAAAACTGAATCAGCCAGAAAGAATAAATCTTTTTTTTTTTTTTTAAATTTATCAGCATGAGATAATACTAATATGGAATCCAATCAAGTCTGTGCTGTAAGCAGAACTAAGGATCAACACAACATCTCCTTCAGGATGGACATATTTTCAGTACTTTCATTTTAAAGAATTCATTCCACTCATAGAGTCCAAGGTTAGTATAAGCCTCCTTTTCTGAGTAACAACTAAGTGGAAATAAATCATGTAGGGCAGATACAGAATCAACATTTAATTAAAGATATGAACATTTTTCAGATATTTAATTCAAGTTCTGAAGAACTGCTTCGTGTGTGCTTTTGTTAATTCATTTATAACCCATAGCAGTCTTGGCCTAGCCTAAGATGCCAAAAACTGAAAATTAAACTGAGTAACATTATATAAAGTAACAGATGGGAAAAGGAGTGGTTTAAACACAAAGCTAAATCCCACTGCTGAAAATTAAGCACAAGGCAAGGAACAAAAAGCAATTTATTCAAAGGACTAAGTCCAGCAACTGAATAGCAAGAAACTCATAAATATCCTTCTGTACAACATTCAAAATAAGAACATCTGTTTTATTATAATTATTACAAACCTCCAGGTTTAGTGCAAATCATTCTTTTTATGTATACGGCCATCATCCTAATCAACAAAGGAACAGCACTGCAGACATGGGATCCAGCCCAAAGGTTTTGTGCAGTTTGAAATCTTTCGGGCTTTTCGCATCTTTGGAGTTTAATTGTTAATCAATATTTTGGCTGTTGCTTTTCATCCAACTTCTGTTTGTGGTCATACTTTAATATACCAGGTTTTGTATCAAATTTTTAGTCCTGCAACAAATCCAAACAAAGATGGAGATGGACAGAAAATACTCACTTTTTATTTCTGAAAAATATTTTATGATTTTTTTTTTTAAGTGAATCTGTTGTTAAGGATATGTTACAGGAAATACTGACCTCTACTTTCTCATGTGATCCCTTTATTTACCACTACTCTGATTTCCTGATCTGGCGCTTTCTCCCAGTGTGGACTGCATTCAGGCAGGATGGTGAATGGCTGAGCTGTAGCCACTCAGGAGAAAACCAGCGGTTTTCTGGAGAGAGGAACTCCCTGCTGCATGGTGTGCCCCATCGCACCTGCTGTGGGGAAAGGGAACAGAAGTCATGAGACAGCAGATCACCGCTGCACAGATTCCTAACTCAGGTCCTCAGGACTGACCACTGCATCAACCTGGCCAAGGGTCCAGCTTTTCCCTCCGGGTACCTGAGTGTGGTAAGGATGGGGCACGCCTGGGCTGTGCCCTAGTGTGTGGTTGAGATGTGCTCTGATTCAAGAACCCAAAAGCACTTCCAGATACCACAGTGCAAGCTTTAGGTCAGTTCAATGGTTCCAATGGTCTCTTGGCTGTTCTGGAAGACACCAGAAAGAAACACATAAGGCAGGTGGTAGCTTCAAGCTCTGTTTTCTCCTCCAGGGTTGAGTAGAACTCCTGCACTGCAAGAATCCAGTTTAGTAAAGTGTAGCAATATAAAAGTAGACTCACACAAAAGGCATCGTTTATGGGTGCTTTACACTTTTCTGTCCTTATTTTGATATATATGAGATGGACATTTTCACTGACATTTATCAATTACAATATTGAAAATTAAAATTAAAAGTAAAGTGGAAAGCATAAGCAATTATCTTGCTTAAAACTGGATAAGTAGGGGAACATGAACTGAACAAGCTGTATGGAGGAAATAAAAGGAAAACTGGCAATTCAGAGCAAACCTAATTCATCACAGGCACTTGTGGAATTGTCTGCTGTTCTAGCATTTAATTAGGACTCTTGTCTGCAGGAAAATAAATTGGAAATTATTCTTAAGCCAATCCTTCAGTAGACAGGAAAATAAATATAAAAAGATCTTTAAAGTTTTTAACATTTGATTTTAATGTGTAATTTAGTAGACAAGACGAGGTAATTTACACTGAAATTTTGTGACTGTTACAGTAGTTTGAAAAAGAATTATGACATTAACTTTCTGGTTCTGAATGAAGTTATGATGTAGTTAGCAACCACCAGTCAGCTTCCTATTTTATTGGAATTCCTTTGAATATATCCAGATTAAACTATATAACACAACCGGGCTGATAAACTTTCAAAGGCTTTCCTTAGTCTGGAATATATCAGGAAAAGTACAAGGACAGCTTCTCATCACCAAAAATCACTGAATACCTTTTGCTCCAATCCAAGGAAGATGAGACTATGCTGAAAAAATTGACTGACAAAACATTCTCACACTCCAAATAACTTCGTAAATCAGTCCGAAGTCTTCAAGCATCAGTCCAACAGGCGCATCTTACTTTGTCAACATACGTGAATTTTCCTCCAGTTTTCTGATGTACTATGTAAGGTACATAAACACTGACTGTTCTCTACTTACTCATCACAATATTAACTCAGGTCTTTCCAGACTGCGATCCATAGACTGGAGACTGAGCAGCAAGTCCATTTAGGCAGTGAACTGATTTCTGTCTACTTAGCCGTCCTCTGGTCTGCCAACGTTCTTCCAGGTAAGGCCAGTTGCAGGAGGGAAAATGTGCTGGACACCATGTATTGCCCTGAGGCTGACACTGGTTCCTGGAGGCAAACGACCGTATCAGTTTCTCTAGTTATTTTAGCAGATAGACAGTGTGCCAGTCTATTTTAGTATTCAAAGCAATTTGACTTTGCCTGCTGACAACTTCCAATTAATTTCAGAAAATATGTGCTGGTGGGTGATTTCTTCTTGCATGTGACTGAATAACCCAACCCTTCACTTGAAAGGGTTTGTAGATTGTTAATAGAGAATACATTTCCTATGTCATCAGAAATAACACTTTTTTTCTCCTCCTTGCTTAGGCTTCAGCTTACAGTGGATGTGTTTCTTGATTGCATCTTTTGTTTGTTGGTCTCTGTGAGACTTCACAGATGAAACTAGTCTTGCTGTGAGGTGAGTCACTGTTGTCATTTCAGTTACCAAAGAATCATTTCTCTAAATAATATGAGCGTTTCTTGTTATATAGCATTTTCTATTTAAGAATAGTTAAAATCTACATCAAAACTTCACAATCCTGTTATTTTTGGTCTCCTCATCCTCAGTTCACAAACAGTAACCCTTTTAGTGATAAACATCTTCCACACCCACAAACTCTTTGCTCGCACTGGCTGAGATTCTGCTGTCTTTCCCTGCTAGGGCACTGTAGAGCGGTGTAGCAGTGCATTGCACCTACCCAGCTTTCCAGACAACCTTTGTCCTTTCAAGGTTTTCCATATTTCCCTCTGAAGCTACATCTCATATCCAGTATTCCTCGGGAAGCTGCTGCAGGGACTCCCAGAAGTTTCTCCCTTGGTGGAGACCTTGTTGCCTACCTCCTTTCGTAGTGTGGTCTCCAGAAGATATCCATTGTGAGTGTGCTGATGCATTACCCATGACATTGAGTCTGTGTCAGGTTAAGCCAAATTTTTGTAACAATTGAATTGGAATGTAGTTCAGATTCTGGGTAGCATTTAAAGGAGTGGGAAGGGGAAGGGAAAACAATCAAAAAAACATGTAAGAAGATGTGTAGGTACATTGTGCAGCTATGCTGGGGTGGGTGGCAGGTGAAAAGAGTGGGATGATAAAGAGTGGCAGATGGCTTGGGTGAGGGAGTCCATTTTCATTTCTTGAATGAAAGTCCTTGCAGCTGGAAAAGGTCTGCCCCTGAAAGTATTTCCATGTCCAGTAAAATACGAGGGAAAAAGTATCTGTGTTATTCTGGTTCCCACATTAACCTTTTAAAATGAGTTTTTCAAAATATCATACTTCTAAATGAGAATAAGATGTAGCAGCATAACAAGGCGTCCTCTGAGTCAGGGGAGAATGTAATGCAAAAGAATTTACCAATGCAAATAGCAGCATTGGCAGTTTTTTAAAAAAAAAACCATAGCACATATAGAGTCATAGAATCATAGAATTGTTTTGATTGATTGGTAAAGACCCTTAAGATCATCAAGTCCAACTGTTAACCTAGCACTGTCAAGTCCACCACTAAAACATGTCCCTAAGTGCCACGTCTACACATTTCTTAAATACCTCCAGGGACGGTGACTCAACCACTTCCCTGGGAAGCCTGTTCCAGTACTCGACACCCTTTTCGGTGAAGAAATTTTTCCTGGTATCCAATCTAAACCTCCCCTGGTGCAACTTAAGGCCATTTCCTCTTGTCCTATCGCTTGTTACCTGGGAGAAGAGACCGACACCCACCTGGCTACAACCTCCTTTCAGGGAGTTGTAGAAGGCCATAAGGTCTCCCCTCAGCCTCCTCTTCTCCAAGCTAAACAACCCCAGTTCCCTCAGTCATTCCTCATGAGACCTGTGCTCTAGACCCTTCACCAGCTTCGTTGCCCAACAAAGATACTTGCATATCTAGCACAGGAAAGGTTAAAACCCTAAGTACCACCAACCTTATTTAACAAATAGTTTTTATTTGCTATTCAGAGTGTCTTTTAGGGATTCTTCAAACCTGTCAGAGACAAACAGCTCTATTGGCAAGTACCATGCAAACATACAGGCAATACAAACTGTGAAAATAGCTAATCCAAATGACATCTACTTCCCATTTTTGACAAGTACCCAGATTGGCAAATTCCATAAAAGCCAAGGAGGCAGATAATGCTTAAGATTTTGTTGTTTCTGTCTGTGCACAGATTTTCTTCTTTGGTCCTAACAGATTTCCTACAAATCTCAATTTTAAAACATTTCTGTTAACAAATCATGTGCTAAACCCTCCCCACCATCGATCTTACAGCTATGAAGCAGCAAACCTAGTGTGGCACAGTAAATCATAACACTTAGCGTCTGAAGAGATAACTCACAGAAAGAGAGATTCAGAATCACAGTTACAGAAGTAAAACTCCTGACATTTCCCCCTCCCGCTTCAGCAACTGCACCGAGTGCAAAATGATTTAAGGTCAAGTCCTCACTAGGCAAAGCAGTGTATGCTCAGTGTAGCATGAAAACCACCACCCTTATTATCACAGAACCAATTTAATGTGAAAAAATGAAAAATGTCAGTAAGCCCAGTTTTACTGGAGAAACAACTCATTCTAAGAAAGTTCAGGGCTGAATGGTGCTGTTATAAAGATGACAACATTTGCCTCTACAGAAACAATGCCTCCTTGGATCAGTTCATTATCACCATAATCTGTTACTTCAAACCTCTTGTTATTTACTTTCAAATATTACCATTTCTTTTCAGCCAGCTAGAAATTTTCAGACTTGTTCTTGCAGCCAGTAAATACATGTAAAAAAAAAAAATATTTGCCAACAAGAGTCTCAAAAATGTGAAGGCAATCTTTTTTCTGAGGGCTTGCAAAGGAACCACTTTTGCTAATTTATTTTTGCAGTATTGTTAGCTAAGATGGTTTCACTGAAACTTTTTCCTTCTGTGAACCCTGTACCCTCTGTTCTTCTGCGCTTCATGGGGTCTCAGTGGATGTGAAGAAAGTGCACAGCCCCTGGGTAAGTGCTTATGTACTCTAGTAGTACCAATGAGGAAAGCAATGAACTATGTCCACTGGCTTCCCTAGAGTCTGTTACAGAAGTCATTGATTTCTTTACACCAGTAGCAAGTGGTGTTTTGGGCAGAGAAATAAATTCTTCAGCTTTGTGACTTAGGAGTGAAACACGCTTTATGAAAAGCTTAGTCCATGCTTGAGATTTATCCCGAATTCTTTTCTCCACTCTGAATTTTCTGGAACTTCAAT